>NW_017199440.1:0-7340 GCF_001704415.2 Capra hircus | reverse complement strand
ACCTCTCCCGTCGATGCGGGGCCGAAGACCTTGTGCTGGGTCGGCTGGCCGGAACCCAGAAAGGATATAAGCCCTCTTCAAGTTGTGCATGCGATCTTGCGGGTACCGGCTGGAAGTCGCCCAGGGGAGCTCAGTCCTCGTCTTCAAGTGGCGCATGACCGCTCGCGCTTTTTCCTCACGAGATGTAGGCAGAGGTCATCGGCTATCCTCCCGCCGTCGGACTCAACGGGATCTTGCAACTTATCCTCTCGAGAGCTATTCCACGAGAACCTTTTCCTTTCGAGGCTTTCCCACCAACAGGCGCTGTACCACGTCCACCCGTGGTGTGCGTCGCTCCCAATCGCCCTTTGAAAAGTAAAGGCTCGATGACGGGACAAAACACAGGTTCTCCTGGACCGGACATGGAGACACTCTGGGGGACTCCTGCGGAACTGGCTCGCGCCTCAGACCCACACCTGCGGAGTTCCCCTCCCATCGCTTTCATGTGGCGAGCCCAGGCTCATCTTGAGTCTGCGACCGGCACCCAGCAAAATATCTCTTCCCAGACCACCCCACCACACCCACACCCGCAGGAAAGGATCCATTCCACCACACCCCACCCACCACACCTCGACGCTAGGGGCGGAAACGGGGCTCCTCTGGATGTGCTGCGGGAACTATGTCCGCCTCACTCTCTCAAGAACAAGCTGAGCCGGTATAAACGTGGGAGAGAACTTCCTTTTGAGATTGCAGCAAGGCTCGTGAGGACCCTTTGGAAGTTCTCGCAGAGGTTTAGGTGTGCACCTTTGCCCTCCGAGACCTTTTGCGAATGGGCCTCACCCTCGCCTGGCGGGCTAGCACTCGCTGGATTTTTTCTCACCGACGTTTACCGGCAGGCTGCTTCTCCGACCTCTCAGGCACGAGGACTCAGGGACCGCTCCTGGTGCTCCAAGGAAAGGCCAGTTCCCGCAAGCGGAGTTGCTCGGGGGCACTCTCGCGAGCATTACCTCTCACCGACGATGCCCCGGGAGCCTACGAAGGACCTTGTGTGGGTCGGTGCCGGAACCTGAGGATTACCTCATCAACCCGTGCTGTACCATGGATCTTCTCCAGGGGACGCTGGAGTCGCCCCAGGGGAGCATCAGTCTCGTCTCAAAGTGGCGCGAGCCAATGCCCACGTGCGCCTTTTCCTCCGAGTGACTACGACAGCTCCAGTTGGTCATGCTTCCTTCGCCGTTGGATCAACCCGGGACCCCCCATGCACCCTCTCTCCCCAAGACATCGAGGCTTCTTCACCACACGAAGATTCCCTCGAGGCTTATCACACCAGGCGTAGATCCAACGATGCCACCTTGGTGTGGGAGAATCGAATCCTCGCGCATATTGTAAACGCCATCGAGGAACATGCTCGGCGGGAAACAGGCATGAATTACACATCGGAATGGACTCCGAGACATCTGGCGGGCACCCTGGAATCCGTGGCCCGACCGACCCTGGAGATCCAATCTCGCCATATCTCCTGCCCAGAAACCCCACACCCCACCCAAACCCAACACCAACCAACCAACACACCCAACCCAAACCCCCACTGCACGCCCCCCACACACACACACCCCAAACAAGACCCAACTCCCACACCCCACACTCACACACCCCTCACCAACCCAAAACACACAAAACAGCCCCAAACAAACACCCAACCAACACGCAAACCGAACCCCAACCCCAACACCAACCCAACCCCACCATTCCAAAAACCCCCACAACAACCACAACCCACGAAACCAACGACCACAACCACAAAAAAAAAACCACCAAACCCACAACCCACCACAAAAAAAAACCCGAAAACCCCATCCATCCAAAAAAAACACAACACCCACACCAAACACAACCCCAAACTAAAACCAGATACAGACCCACAGGACAGAAAAAAACCCCCAACACCCCGAACCAAACAACCCGACAACAGCCACCAAAAAAAACAAACCCCCGAACACACAGAAAAACAAAACACAACACCCACGCCAAAAAAACAAAACACAAAAACCAAAACAAAAACCAAACAACAAACCACCCCGACCTCACAGCCCCACACCGAAACAATCCCACCAAAACCACCGACAAGCCAAACCCCACGACCCCAAACAAAACCACAACAAACAAACACAAAACCAACAACCCAACCCCACCCCGCAGACCCCACCGACCACCACAAAGACCCACCCCCCAAACCACCCCAACACCCCAACCCCATCCGCCAAACCCACAACCGAACCCCACACACCACCCCCAAGCACATTCAAACAACCCCAGGAATCCCGAGAGGCCCCCCCCGAGCAACTCGCTTGGGGACTGGCCTTTCCTGAGGCCACCAGAGCGGGTCCTGAGGTCCTCGTCCTAAGTCCAGAGCACCTGCCGAAACTCGAGAAAATCCAGGAGGTTCTACCCGCCAGGCGAGGTGAGGCCCATTTCCGCAGAAACGTCTCGAGGCAAATCACACCTAACCTCTGGAACTTCCAAAGGGTCCTTCACACCTTTGCTGCAACTCAAGAAGTTCCCCCCACATACCGTCTCCACTCGAGAGGAAGCACCAGAGTCCCGCACACATCCAAGGAGCCCCGTTTCCGCCTCCTAGCTCGAGAGGATGGATCCTTCCCTGCGTGGTCGGGAAAGAATTCCGGCGTTTCCGTCGCAACTCAAGATGAGGCGCTCTCCACAGGAAAGGCAAGAGGAACTCCAGCGTCGAGCCACCATTCCCAGAGTCCCCCAGATGTCTCAGTCCATTCCAGGGAAACCTGTTTTCCCGGCACAGCCTCTACTTTCAAGGCGAGGATCGACTCACACCACGGTGGCACGTGGGACAGCCCTGTGGGAAAGCCTCGTGGAAAGCCTCGTGGGAAAGCCTCGAGGGAAAGCCACAGATCCCTTGATCCTCGCGAAGGGAAGCGTGACACTGCTGCTACAGCTCGGGAGGAAAGCGCACGTGCATGCCCCCACTCGAGACGAGGACTGACTCCCCTGGGGAGACTCCGGAAAGTACCCAAGATCCATGATCAGCACTGGAGAGGAATCCTCAGGTTCCGGCACCGACTCCACACAAGATATTAGACACCGGAATCGACGGAGAGGAATCCCAAGAGGCCCCCGAGCAATTCGCATGGGGACTGGCCTTCCCTGAGGCCACCAGAGCAGGTCCCTGAGGTCCCTGTCGTAAGTCGAGAGCACCTGCCGCAACTCGAGAAAAATCCAGGAGGTTCTCCCCTCCAGGCGAGATGAGGCCCATTTCCGCGAGGCGTCTCGAGGCTAATCAACCTGGCCTCTGGAACTTCCAAAAGGGTCCTTCACACCCTTGCTGCAACTCAAGAAGTTCCCCGACGTACCCCTCTCCACTCGAGAGGAAGCGCGAGAGTCCTGCCCACATCCAGAGAAGCCCCGTTTCCGCCTCATAGATCGAGAGGCGGAATCCTTTCCCTGCGTGGTCGGGAAAGAATTCCCGGCTTCCGGTCGCATCTCAAGAGGAGGCGGTCTCCACAGGAAACACGAGGGGATCTCCAGGGTCGTGACACCATTCCCTGAGTGCCAGAGATTTCTCAGTCCATTCCAGGGAAACCTGTTTTCCCTGCACTGCCTCGACTTTCAAGCCGAGGATCCACTCACACCACGGTGGCACGTGGGACAGCCCTGTGTGAAAGCCTCGTGGGAAAGCCTCGTGGGAAAGCCTCGAGGAAAAGCCACAGATCCCTTGATCCACGCAAAGGGAAGTGTGACACTGCTGCTACAGCTCGGGAGGAAAGCGCACGTGCATGCCCCCACTCGAGACGAGGACTGACTCCCCTGGGGAGACTCCAGAAGTACCCCAAGACCATGTCAGCACTAGAGAGGAATCCTCAGGTTCCGGCACGGACTCCACAAAGATCTTAGGCCCCGTCATTGACGGGAGAGGAATCCCGAAAGGCCCCGGAGCAACTCGCATGGGGACTGGCCTTTCCTGAGGCCACCAGAGCGGGTCCCTGAGGTCCCCATTGTAAGTCGAGAGCACCTGCCGCACCTCGAGAAAATCCAGGAGGTTCTCCCTTCCAGGCGAGATTAGCCCATTTCCGCTGAGGCATCTCGAGGCTAATCACACCTAAACCTCTTGACTTTACAAAGGGTCCTTCACACCCTTGCTGGCAACTCAAGAAGTTCCCCAACATACCCGTCTCTACTGGAGAGGAAGCACGAGAGTCCCGCCCTCATCCAGAGGAGCCCCGTTTCCGCCTCATAGCTCGAGAGAAGGGATATTTCCCTGCGTGGTCGGGAAAGAAATTCCGGCGTTCCCGTCGCATCTCAAGAGGAGGTGCTCTCCACAGGAAAGGCGAGAGGAACTCCAGGGTCGTGCCACCATTCCCAGAGTCCCCCAGATGTCTCAGTCCATTCCAGGGAAACCTGTTTTCCCTGCACTGCCTCGACTTACAAGCCGAGGATCGACTCACACCAAGGTGGCACGTGGGACAGCCCTGTGGGAAAGCCTCGAGGGAAAGCCTCGTGGGAAAGCCTCGAGGGAAAGTTGCAGATCCCTTGATCCACGCGAAGGGAAGCATGACACTGCTGCTACATCTCGGGAGGAAAGCACACGTGCATGCCCCCACTTGAGACGAGGACTGACTCCCCTGGGGCGACTCCAGCCGTACCCCAAGATCCATGTCAGCACTGGAGAGGAATCCTCAGGTTCCGGCACCTACTCCACACAAGGTCTTAGGCCCCGGCATCGACGGGAGAGGAATCCCGAGAGGCCCCCGAGCACTCGCTTGGGGACTGGCCTTTCCTGAGGCCACCGGAGGGGTCCGTGAGGTCCCCGTAGTAAGTCGAGAGCACCTGCCACAACTCGAGAAAATCCAGGAGGTTCTCCCCTCCAGGCGAGATGAGGCCCATTTCCCCTGAGGCATCTCGAGGCTAATCAAACCTAACGTCTGGAACTTACAAAGGGTCTTTCACACCCTTGCTGCAACTCAAGAAGTTCCCCGACATACCCGTCTCCACTCGAGAGGAATCACGAGAGTCCCGCCCTCATCCAGAGGAGCCCCGTTTCCGCCTCCTAGCTCGAGAGGAGGATCCTTTCCCTGTGTTCTCGGGAAAGAATTCCCGGCGTTCCCATCGCATCTCAAGAGGAGGCCCTCTCCACAGGAAAGGCGAGCGGAACTCCAGGGTGTGCCACAAATCTGATAGTCCCCAGAGGTCTCAGTCCATTCCAGGGAAACCTGTATTCCCTGCACTGCCTCGAGTTTCAAGCCGAGGATCGACTCACACCACGTTGGCACGTGAGACAGCCCTGTGGAAAAGCCTCGTGGGAAAGCCTTGTGGAAAAGACTCGAGGAAAAGCCACTGATTCCTTGATCCACTCGACGGGAAACATGACACTGCTGCCCCATCTCGGGAGGAAAGCGCACTTGCATGCCCCCAAACGAGACGAGGACTGACTCCCCTAGGGAGACTCCAAAAGTACCCCAAAATCCATGTCAGCACTGGGGAGGAATGCTCAGGTTCCGGCACCGACTCTACACAAGGTCTTAGGCCCCCGGCATCGACGGGAGAGGAGGCCCTAGAGGCCCCCGAATTACTCGCATGGGGACTGGCCTTTCCTGAGGCCACCAGAGCGGGTCCCTGATGTCCCCGTCGTAAGTCGAGAGCACCTGCCGCAACTCGAGAAAATCCAGGAGGTTCGCCCCTCCAGGCGAGATGAGGCCCATTTCCGCTGAGGCCGCCGCGAGGCTAATCACACCTACCCTCTGGAACTTACAAAGGGTTTTCACACCCTGGCTGCAACTCAAGAATTTCCCCGACATACCCGTCTCCACTCGAGAGGAATCACGAGAGTCCCGCCCTCATCCAGAGGAGCCCCGTTTCCGCCTCCTAGCTCGAGAGGAGAGATCCTTCCCCCTGCGTGGTCGGGAAAGAATTCACGGCATTTCCGTCGCATCTCAAGAGAGGCACTCTCCACAGGAAAGGCGAGAGGAACTCCAGGGTCGTACCACCATTCCAGAGTCCCCCAGATGTCTCAGTCCATTCCAGGGAAACCTGTTTTCCCTGCACTGCCTCGACTTTCAAGCCGACGATCGACTCACACCACGGTGGCACGTGGGCAGCCTTGTGGGAAAGCCTCGTGGGAAAGCATCGTGGGAAAGCCTCGAGGGAAAGCCACAGATCCCTTGATCCACGCGAAGGGAAGCGTGACACTGCTGCTACAGCTGGGGAGGAAAGCGCACGTGCATGCCCCCACTCGAGACGAGGACTGACTCCACAGGGGAGACTCAGGAAGTACCCAAGATCCATGTCAACACTGGAGAGGAATCCTCAGGTTCCGGCACCGACTCCACACAAGGTCTTAGGCCGCGGCATCGATGGGAGAGGAATACCGAGAGGCCCCGAGCAACTCGCATGGGGACTGGCCTTTCCTGAGGCCACCAGATCATGTCCCTGAGGTTCCCATCGTAAGTCGAGAGCACCTGCCGCAACTCGAGAAAATCCAGGAGGTTCTCCCCTCCAGGCGAGATGAGGCCCATTTCCGCTGAGGCTTCTCGAGGCTAATCACACCTAATCTCTGGAACTTTCAAAGGGTCCTTCACACCCTTGCTGCAACTCAAGAAGTTCCCCGACATACCCGTCTCGACTCGAGAGGAAGCACGAGAGTCCCGCCCACATCCAGAGGAGCCCCGTTTCCGCCTCCTAGCTCGAGAGGAGGGTTCCTTTCCCTGCGTGTTCAGGAAAGAATTCCTGCCTTCCCATCGCAGCTCAAAGAGGGGGCGCTCTCTACAGGAAAGGCGAGAGAACTCCAGGGTCGTGCCACGATTCCCAGAGTCCCCCAGATGTCTCAGTCCACTCCAGGGAAACGTGTTTTCCTTGCACTGCCTCGACTTTCAAGCCGAGGAATGACTCACACCACGGTGGCACGTTGGACAGCCCATTTGGGAAAGCCTCGTGGGAAAGCCTCGTGGGAAAGACTCGGGGGAAAGCCACAGATTCCTTCATCCACCGCGAAGGGAAGCGTGACACTACAGCTACAGCTCGGGAGGAAAGCGCACAGTGCATGCCTCCAACTCGAGAGAGGACTGACTCCCTTAGGAGACTCCAAAAAGTACCCTGGAACCATGTCAGCACTGAGTGGAATCCTCCGGTTCCTGCACCGACTCTACACAAGGTCTTAGGACCCAGCATCGACGGGAGAGGAATCCCGAGAGGCCCCCCATGCAACTAGCATGGGGACTGGCCTTTCCTGAGGCCACCAGAGCGGGTCCCAGAGGTCCCCGTCGTAAGTCGAGAGCACCTGCCGCAACTAGAGAAAATCCAGGAGGTTCTCCCTTCCAGGCGAGATTGAGCCCATT
>NW_017199439.1:0-7340 GCF_001704415.2 Capra hircus | reverse complement strand
TTTGCGTGATCAATCTGTGGCTTTCCCTCGAGGCTTTCAGGCATTCCCACGAGGCTTTCCCACAGGGCTGTCCCACGTGCCACCGTGGTGTGAGTCGATCCTCGTTTTTGAAAGTCGAGGCAGTGCAGGGAAAACAGGTTTCCCTGGAATGGACTGAGACATCTGGGGACTCTGGGAATGGTGGCACGACCTGAAGTTCCTCTCGCCTTTCCTGTGGAGAGCGCCTCTCTTGAGATGCGATGGGAACGCCGGAATTCTTTCCCGACATGCGGGGAAAGGATCCCTCCTCTCGAGCTAGAAGGTGGAAACGGGGCTCCTCTGGATGTGGGCTGGACTCTCGTGCTTCCTCTCGAGTGGAGACGGGTATGTCGGGGAACTTGTTGAGTTGCAGCAAGGGTGTGAAGGACCCTTGGGAAGTTCGAGAGGTTAGGTGTGATTAGCCTCGGGACGCCTCAGCGGAAAAGGGCCTCATCTAGCCTGGAGGGAGAACTTCCTGGATTTTCTCGAGTTGCGGCAGGTGCTCTCGACTTTCGACGGGGACCTCAGGGACCCGCTCTGGTGGCCTCAGGAAAGGCCAGTCCCCATGCGATTTGCTCGGGGGCCTCTCGGGATTCCTCTCCGTCGATGCTGGGGCCTAAGACCTTGTGTGGAGTGGGTGCCGGAACCTGAGGATTCCTCTCCAGTGCTGACATGGATCTTGGGGTACTTCTGGAGTCTCCCCAGGGGAGTCAGTCCTCGTCTCGAGTGGGGCATGCACGTGCGCTTTCCTCCCGAGCTGTATCAGCAGTTTCACTTCCCTTCGAGTGGATCAAGGGATCTGTGGCTTTCGCTCGAGGCTTTCCCCGAGGCTTTCCCACGAGGCTTTCCCACAGGGCTGTGCACGTGCCACCGTGGTGAGTCGATCCTGCTTGAAAGTCGAGGCAGTGCAGGGAAAACAGGTTTCCCTGGAATGGACTGAGACATCTGGGGGACTCAGGGAATGGTGGCACGACCTGGAGTTCCTCTCGCCTTTCCTGTGGAGAGCGCCTCCTCTTGAGATGCGACGGGAACGCCGGGATTCTTTCCGACCAGGAGGGAAAGGATCCCCTCTCGAGCTAGGAGGCGGAAACGGGGCTCCTCTGGATGTGGGCGTGTCTCTCGTGCTTCCTCTCGAGTGGAGACGGGTATGTCGGGGAACTTCTTGAGTTGCAGCAAGGGTGTTAAGGACCCTTTGAAAGTTCCAGAGGATTAGGTGTGATTAGCCTCGGGACGCCTCAGCGGAAAATGGGCCTCATCTCGCCTGGAGGGGAGAACCTCCTGGATTTTCTCGAGTTGCGGCCAGTGCTCTCGACTTTACGATGGGGACCTCACGGACGCCCGCCCTGGTGGCCTTAGGAAAGGCCAGTCCCCAGGAGAGTTGCTTGGGGGCCTCTCGGGATTCCTCTGCCGTCCAATGTCGGTACCTAAGACCTTGTGTGGAGTCGGTGCCGGAACCTGAGGATTCCTCTCCAGTGCTGACATGGACCTTTGGGGTACTTCTGGGGTCTCCCCAGGGGAGTCATTCCTCGTCTCGATTGGTGGCAGGCACGTGCGCTTTCCTGCCGAGCTGTAGCAGCTGTGTCACGCTTCCCTTCGCGTGGATCAAGGGATCTGTGGCTTTTCCCTAGAGCTTTCCACTAGGCCTTCCCACGAGGCTTTGCCACAGGGCTGTCCCACGTACCACCGTGGTGTGAGTCGATCCTCTGCTTGAACGTCGAGGCACTGCAGGGAAAACAGGTTTCCCTGGAATGGACTGAGACATCTGGGGGACTCTGGGAATGGTGGCACGATCCTAGAGTTCCTCGCGCCTGTCCTGTGGAGAATGCTTCCTCATGAGATGCGCCGGGAACGCCGGAATTCTTTCCCAACCACGCAGGGAAAGGATCCCTCCTCACGAGCTAGGAGGCGGCAAACGGGGCTCCTCTGCATGTGGGCGGGACTCTCGTGCTTCCTCTCGAGTGGAGACGGGTATGTCGGGGAACTTCTTGAGTTGCAGCAAGGGTGTGAAGGACCCTTTGGAAGTTCCAGAGGTTAGGTGTGATTAGCCTCGAGACGCCTCAGCGGAAATGGGCCTCATCTCGCCTGGAGGGGAGAACCTCCTGGATTTTCTCGAGTTGCGTCAGGTGCTCTCGACTTTCGACGGGGACCTCAGGGACCCGCTCTGGTGGCCTCAGGAAAGGCCAGTCCCCATGCGAGTTGCTCTGGAGCCTCTCGGGATTCCTCTCCCGGTCGATGCCGGGGCCTAAGACCTTGTGTGGAGTCAGTGCCGGAACCTGAGGATTCGTCTCCAGTGCCGACGTGGATCTTGGGGTACTTCTGGAGTCTCCCCAGGGGAGTCAGTCCTCGTCTCGAATGGGGGCATGCACGTGCGCTTCCCTCCCGAGCTGTAGCAGCAGTGGCACGCTTCCCTTCGCGTGGATCAAGGTATCTGTGGCTTTCTGCTCGAGGCTTTCCCACGAGGTTTTCCCACGAGGCTTTCCCACGAGGCTTTCCCACAGGGCTGTCCCACGTGCCACCGTGGTGTGAGTCGATCCTCGGCTTGAAAGTCGAGGCAGTGCAGGGAAAACAGGTTTCCCTGGAACGGATTGAGACATCTGGGGGACTCTGGGAATGTTGGCTCGACCCTGGAGTTTCTCTCGCCTTTCCTGTGGAGAGTGCCCCTCTTGAGATGCGACGGGAACGCCGGGAATTCTTTCCCGAATACGCAGGGAGAGGATCCCTCCTCTCGAGCTAGGAGGCGGAAACAGGGCTCCTTTGGATGTAGGCGGAACTCTCCTGCTTCCTCTCGAGTGGAGACGCGTATGTTGGGGAACTTCTTGAGTTGCATCAAGGGTTTGATGCACCCTTTGGAAGTTCCAGAGGATACATGGATTAGCCTCGACACGCTTCAGCGGAAATGGGCCTCATCTCGCCTGGAGGGGAGAACCTCCTGGATTTCTCGAGTTGCCGAAGGTGCTCTCGACTTACGACGGGGACCTCAGCGACCCGCTCTGGTGGCCTCAGGAAAGGTTAGACCCCATGCGAGTTGCTCAGGGGCCTCTCGGGATTCCTCTCCCGTCAATGTCGGTACCTAAGACCTTGTGTGGAGTCGGTGCCGGAACCTGAGGATTCCTCTCCAGTGCTGACATGGACTTTGGGGTACTTCTGGGGTCTCCCCAGGGAAGTCAGTCCTCGTCTCTTTGGGGGCATGCACCTGCGCTTTCCTCCCAAGCTGTAGCAGCAGTGTCACGCTTCCCTTCTCGAGGATCAAGGAATCTGTGGCTTTCCCTCGAGGCTTTCCCACCAGGCTTTCCAACGAGGCTTTCCCACAGGGCTGTCCCACGTGGCACCGTTTAGTGAGTCGATCCTCGGCTTGAAAGTTGAGGTAAGGACAGGGAAAACAGGTTTCCCTGGAATGGACTGAGATTTCTGGGGGACTCTATTAACGGTGGCACGACCCTGGAGTTCCTCTCGCCTCTCCTGTGGAGAGCGCCTCCTCTTCAGAAGCGACGGGAACCCCGGGAATTCTTGACTGACCACGCAGGGAAAGGATCCCTCCTCTCGAGCTATGAGGCGGAAACGAGGCTCCTCTGGATGTGGGCGGGACTCTCGTGCTTATTCTCGAGTGGAGACGGGTATGTCGGGTAACTTCTTGAGTTGCAGCAAGGGTGTGAAGGACCGTTTGGAAGTTCCAGAAGTTAGGTGTGATTAGCTTCGAGACGCCTCAGGGGAAACGGGCGTCATCTCGCCTGGAGGGGTGAACCTCCTGGATTTTCTCGAGTTGCGGCAGGTGCTCTCGAGTTACGAAGAGGACCTCCGGGACCCGCTCTGGTGGCCTCAGGAAAGGCCAGTCCCCATGCGAGTTGCTCGGGGTCCTTTCGGGATTTCTCTCCCGTCGATGCCAGGTCCTAAGACCTTGAGTGGAGTTGGTGCCCCAACCGGAGGATTCCTCTCCTGTTCTGACATGGATCTTGGGGTACTTCTGGAGTCTCCCCAGCGGAGTCAGTCCTCGTATCGTGTGGGGGCATGCACGTGCTCTTTCCTCCCGAGCTGTAGCAGCAGTTTCCCGCTTCCCTTCGCGAGGATCACGGGGTCTGTGGGTTTCCCACGAGGCTTTCCCACGAGGCTTTCCCACAGGGCTGTCCCACGTGCCACCGTGGTGTGAGTCTATCCTCGGCTTGAAAGTCGATGCAGTGCAGGGAAAACAGGTTTCCCTGGAATGGACTGAGACATCTGGGGGACTCTGGGAATGGTGGCACAACCCTGGAGTTCCTCTCGCCTTTCCTGTGGAGAGCGCCTCCTCTTTAGATGCGACGGAAACGCCGGGAATTCTTTCCCGAACACGCAGTGAAAGGATCCCTCCTCAAGAGCTAGGAGGCGGAAACGGGTCTCCTCTGGATGTGGGCGGGACTTTCGTGCTTCCTCTCGAGTGGAGACGGGTATGTCGGGGAACTTCTTGAGTTGCAGCAAGGGTGTGAAGGACCCTTTGGAAGTTCCAGAGTTTAGGTGTGATTACTCTCGAGACGCCGCAGAGAAAATGGGCCTCATCTAGACTGGAGCAGAGAACCTCTTGGATTTTCTCGAGTTGCGGCAGGTGCTCTCGACATAAGACCGTGACCTCAGGGACAGTGTAGCAGATGTGTCACGCTTCCCGTCGTGGGGATCAAGGGATCTTTGGCTTTCCCTCGAGGCTTTCCCACGAGGCTTTCCCACAGGGCTGTCCCACGTGCCACCATGGTGTGAGTGGATCCTCGGCTTGAAAGTCGAGGCAGTGCAGGGAAAACAGGTTCCTCTGAAATGGACTGAGACATCTGGGGGACTCTTCGAATGGTGGCACGACCCCGGAGTACCTCTCGCCTTTCCTATTGAGAGCCATTGCTCTTGAGATGCCAAGGGAACGCCGAAAAAACTTTCCTGACTAAGCAGGATAGGATCCTTCATTTCGAGCTGCCAGGCGGAAACGGGGTTCCTCTGAATGTGAGTCTCCCCAGGGAGTCAGTCCTCGTCTCGAGTGGGGTCATGCACGTGCGCTTTCCTCCCGAGCTGTATCAGCAGTGTCACGCTTCCCTTCGCGAGGATCAAGTGATCTGTGGCTTTCCCTCGAGGCTTTCCCAAGAGGCTTTCCCACAAGGCTTTCCCACAGGGCTGTCCCACGTGCCACCGTGGTTGAGTCGATCCTACGCTTGAAAGTCGAGGCAGTGCAGGGAAAAACAGGTTTCCCTGGAATGGACTGAGACATCTGGTGGACTCAGGGAATGGTGGCACGACCCTGCAGTTCCTCTCGCCTTTCCTGTGGAGAGCGCCTCTTCTTGAGATGCGACGGGAACGCCGGGAATTCTTTCCCGACCACGCAGGGAAAGGATCCTTCCTCTCGAGCTAGGAGGGGGAAACGGGGCTCCTCTGGATGTGGGCGGTACTCTCGTCGTGCTTCCTCTCGAGTGGAGACGGGTATGTCGGGGAACTTCTTGAGTTGCAGCAAGGGTGTGAAGGACCCTTTGGAAGTTCCAGGTGTTAGATGTGATTAGCCTCGTGACGCACGGCGGAAATGAGCCTCATCTCGCCTGGAGGGGAGAACCTCCTGGATTTTCTCGAGGTACGGCAGGTGCTCTCGACTTACGACGGGGACCTCAGGGACCCGCTCTGGTGGCCTCAGGAAAGGCCAGTCCCCATGCGAGTTGCTCGGGGGCCTCTCGGATTCCTCTCCCGTCGATGCCGGGGCCTAAGACCTTGTGTGGAGTCGGTGCCGGAACCTGAGGATTCCTCTCCAGTGCTGACATGGATCTTGGGGTTCTTCTGGAGGCTCCCCAGGGGAGTCAGTCCTCGTCTCGAGTGGGGGCATGCACGTGTGCTTTCCTTCCGAGCTGTAGCAGCAGTGTCACGCTTCCCTTCGCGTGAATCAAGGGATCTGTGGCTTTCCCTCGAGGCTTTCCCAGGAGGGATTCCCACGAGTCTTTCCCACAGGTCTGTCCCACGTGCCACCGTGGTGTGTGTCGATCCTCGGCTTGAAAGTCGAGGCAGTGCGGGGAAATCACGATTCCCTCGAATGGACTGAGACATCTGGGGGACTCTAGGAATGGTGGCACGACCCTGGAGTTCCTCTCGCCATTCCTGTGGAGAGCGCCTCCCCTTGAGATGCGACGGAACGCTGGGAATTCTTTCCCGACCACGCAGGGAAAGGATCCCTCCTCTCGAGCTAGGAGGCGGAAACGGGGCTCCTCTGGATGTGGGCGGGACTCTCGTGCTTCCTCTCGAGTGGAGACGGGTATGTCGGGGAACTTCTTAAGTTGCAGCAAGAGTGTGAAGGACCCATTGGGAGTTCCAGAGGTTAGGTGTGATTAGCCTCGAGACACCTCAGCTGGAATGGCCTCATCTCGCCTGGAGGGGAGAACCTCCTGGATTTTCTCGAGTTGTGGCAGGTGCTCTCGATTTACGACGGGGACCTCAGGGGCCCGCTCTGGTGGCCTCAGGAAAGGCCAGTCCCCATGCGAGTTGCTCGGGGCCCTCTCGGGATTCCTCTCCCGTCGATGCCGGGGCCTAAGACCTTGTGTGAAGTCGGTGCCAGAACCTGAGGATTCCGCTCCAGTGCTGACATGGATCTTGGGGTACTTCTGGAGTCTCCCCAGGGGAGTCAGTCCTGGTCTCGAGTGGGGGCATGCACGTGTGCTTTCCTTCCGAGCTGTAGCTGCAGTGTCGCGCTTCCCTTCGCGTGGATCAAGGGATCTGTGGCTTCCCCTCGAGGCTTTCCCACGAGGCTTTCCCACAGGGCTGTCCCACGTGCCACCGTGGTGTGAGTCGATCCTCGGCTTGAAAGTCGAGGCAGTGCAGGGGAAAACAGGTTTCCCTGGAATGGACTGAGACATCTGGGGGACTCTGGGAATGGTGGCACGACCCTGGAGTTGCCTCTTGCCTTTCCTGTGGAGAGCGCCTCCTCTTGAGATGGGACCGGGAACGCCGGGAATTCTTTCCCGACCACGCAGGGAAAGGATCCCTCCTCTCGAGCTAGGAGGCGGAAACGGGGCTCCTCTGGATGTGGGCGGTACTTTCGTGCTTCCTCTCGAGTGGAGCCGGGTATGATGGGGAACTACTTGAGTTGCAGCAAGGGTGTGAAGGACTTTGGAAGTTCCAGAGGTTAGGTGTGATTAGCCTCGAGACGCCTCAGCGAAAATGGGCCTCATCTCGCTGGAGGGGAGAACCTCCTGGATTTTCTCGAGTTGCGGCAGGTGCTCTCGACTTAGGACGGGGACCTCAGGACCGCTCTGGTGGCCTCAGGAAAGGCCAGTCCCCATGCGAGTTGCTCGGGGCCTCTCGGATTCCTCTCCGTTGATGCTGCGGCCTAAGACCTT
>NW_017199438.1:0-7340 GCF_001704415.2 Capra hircus | reverse complement strand
TCCGCTCAAAGGACGAGAGGAGGAATCCTTTCCTGCTCGGGTGGGAAAGAATTCCCGGCATTCCCGTCCCATCTCAAGAGGATGCGCTCTCCACAGGAAAGGCGAGAGGAACTCCAGGGTCGTGCCACCATTCCCAGAGTCCCCAGATGTCTCAGTCCATTCCAGGAAACCTGTTTTCCCTGCACTAACTCGACTTTCAAGCCAAGGATCGACTCACACCACGGGGGCACGTGGACAGCCCTGTGAGAAAGCCTCGTGGGAAAGCCTCGTGGGAAAGACCGAGGAAATCCACAGATGCCTTGAACCACTCGAAGGGAAGCATGAAAATGCTGCTACAGCTCGCAGGAAAGCGCACGTGTATGCCCCACTCGAGACGAGATCTGACTCCCCTGGGAGACTCCAGAAGTACCCCAAGATCCATGTCAGCACTGGAGAGGAATCCTCAGGTTCCAGCACTGACTCCACACAAGGTCTTAGGCCCGGGCATCGACGGGAGAGGAATCCCGAGAGACCACCCCGAGCAACTCGCATGGGGACTGGCCTTTCGTGAGGCCACCAGAGCGGGTCCTGAGGTCCCCGTCGTAAGTCGAGAGCACCTGCAACTGAGAAAATCCAGGAGGTTCTCCCTCCAGGCGAGATGAGGCCCATTTCCGCTGAGGCGTCTCGAGGCTAATCACACCTATCCTCTGGAACTTCCTAAGGGTCTTCACACCCTTGCTGCAACTCAAGAAGTTCCCCACATACCCGTCTCCACTCGAGAGGAAGCACGAGAGTCCGCCCACATCCAGAGGAGCCCCGTTTCCGCCTCCTAGCTCGAGAGTAGAGATCCTTTTCCTGCGTGGGGGAAAGACTTCCCGGCGTTCCCGACGCATCTCAAGAGGAGGCTCTCCACAGGAAAGGCGAGAGGAACTCCAGGTCGTGCCACCATTCCCAGAGACCCCCAGATGTCTCAGTCCATTCCAGGGAAACTGTTTTCCCTGCACTGCCTCGACTTTCAAGCCGAGGATCGACTCACACCACGGTGGCACGTGGGACAGCCCTGTGGGAAAGCCTCGTGGGAAGCCTCGAGGGAAAGCCACAGATCCCTTGATTCACGCGCGAAGGGAACGTGACACTGCTGCTACAGCTCGAGAGGAAATCGCACGTGCATGCCCCAATTCGAGACGAGGACTGACTCCCCTGGGGAGACTCCAGAAGAACCCCAAATTCATGTCAGCACTGGAGAGGAATCCTCAGGTTCCGGCAGCGACTCCACACAAGGTCTTAGGCCCCGGCATCGACGGGAGAGGAATCCCGAGTGGCCCCCGATCAACTCGCATGGGGACTGACCTTTCCTGAGGCCACCAGAGCGGGTACCTGAGGTCCCCGTCGTAAGTCGAGAGCACCTGCCACAACTCGAGAAAATCCAGGAGGGTCCCCTCCATGCGAGATGAGGCCCGTTTCCGCTGAGGCGTCTCGAGGCTAATCACACCTAACCTCTGGAACTTCCAAAGGGTCCTTCACACCCTTGCTGCAACTCAAGAAGTTCCCCGACATACCGGTCTCCACTCGAGAGGAATCACGAGAGTCCCGCATTCATCCAGAGGAGCCCCGTTTCCGCCTCCTAGCTCGAGAGGAGGGATCCTTTCCCTGCGTGGTCGGGAAAGAATTCCCGGCGTTCCCGTCGCATTTTAATAGGAGGCGCTCTCCACAGGAAAGGGGAGAACTTCAGGGTCGTGCCACCATTCCCAGAGTCCCCCAGATGTCTCAGTTCGTTCCAGGGATACCTGTTTTCCTGTACTGCCTCGAATTTCAAGCCGAGGATCGACTCACACCACGGTGGCACGTGGGACAGCCCTGTGGGAAAGCCTCGTGGGAAACCCTCTTGGCAAAGCCTCGAGTGATAACCACAGATCCCTTGATCCATGCGAAGGGAAGCGTGACACTGCTGCTACAGCTCGGGAGGAAAGCGCTCGTGCATGCCCCCACTCGAGCCGAGGTCTGACGCCCCTGGGGAGACTCCAGAAGTCCCCGAAGATCCATGTAGGCACTGGAGAGGAATCCTCAGGTTCCGGCACTAATTCCACACAAGGTCTTAGGCCCCGGCATCGACGGGAGAGGAATCCCGAGAAGCCCAAGAGCAACTTGCATGGGGACTGGCCTTTCATGAGGCCACCAGAGCGTGTCTCTGCGGTCCAAGTCGTAAGTCGAGACCTCCAGCCTTCAACTCGAGAAAATCCAGGAGGTTCTCCCCTCCAGGCGAGATGTGGCCCATATCAGATGAGGCGTCTCGAGGGCTAATCAACAAGCGTCTGGAACTAACAAAAGGGCCTTCAAACCCTAGCTGCACTCATGAAGTTCCCCGAAATACCCCTCTCCACTCGAGAGGAAGCACTAGCAGTCTTGCCCACATCCAGAGGAGCCCGTTTCCGCCCTCATAGCTCGAGAGGAAGGATCCTTTCCCTGCATTATCCGGAAAGAATTCCCGGCGTTCCCCTCGCATCTCAAGAGGAGGCGAAACCACAGGAAAGGCGAGAGGAACTCCAGGGTCTTGCCACCATTCCCAGAGTCCCCCAGATGTCTCAGTCCATTTCCAGGGAAACCTGTTTTCCCTACACTGCCTCGACTTTTCAAGCCGAGCATCGACTCACTGCACGGTGGCACGTGGAACAGCCCTTTGTGAAAGCCTCGTGGGAAAGCCTCGAGGGAAAGCCACAGATCCCTTGATCCACGCGAAGGGAAGCGTGACACTGCTGCTTACAGCTCGGGAGGAAAGCGCACGTGCATGCTCCCACTCGAGACGAGGACTGACTGCCCTGGGTAGATTCCAGAAGTACCCCCAGACCCATGTCGGCAGTGGAGAAGAATCCTCAGGTTCCGGCACCGATTCCACACAAGGTCTTAGGCCCCGGCATCGACGGGAGAGGAATCCCGAGAGGCCCACGAGCAACTCGCATGGGGACTGGCCTTTCCTGAGGCCACCAGAGCGGATCCCTGAGGTCCCCGTCGTAAGTCGAGAGCACCTGCCGCATCTCGAGAAAATCCAGGAGGTTCTCCCCTCCAGGCGAGATGAGGCCCATTTCCGTTGAGGCAACTAGGGGGTAATCACACTTTAACTCTGGAACTTCCAAAGGGTCCTTCACACCCTTGCTGCAACTCAAGAAGTTCCCCGACATACCCGTGTCCACTCAAGAGGAATCCGAGAGTCCCGCCCATATCCAGAGTGGCCCCCGTTTCCGCCTGCTAGCTCGAGAGGAGGGATACGTTCCCTGCGTGGTCAGGAAAGAATTCCCGGCGTTCCCCGTCGCATCTCAAGAGGAGGCGCTCTCCACAGGAAAGGCGAGAGGAACTCCAGGGTCGTGCCACCATTCCCTGAGTCCCCCAGATGTCTCAGTCCATTCCAGGGAAAACTGTTTTCCCTTCACTGACTTCGAATTTAAGCAGAGGATCGACTCACCACCACCGTGTCATGTGGGAAAGCCCTTTGGGAAAGCCTCGTGGGAAAGCCTCATGGGAAAGTCTAGAGGGAAAGCCACAGATCCCTTGATCCACGAAAAGGGAAGCGTGACACTGCTGCTACAGCTCGGGAGGAAAGCGCACGTGCATGCCCCCACTCGAGACGAGGACTTACGCCTTTGGGGAGACTCCAGAAGTGCCCGAAGATCCATGTCGGCACTGGAGAGGAATCCTCAGGTTCCGGAACTGACTCCACACAAGGTCTTAGGCCCCGGCATCGACGGGAGAGGAATCCCGAGAGGCCCCCGAGCAACTCGCATGGGGGACTGGCGTTTCCTGAGGCCACCAGAGTGGGTCCCTGAGGTCCCCGTCGTAAGTCGAGAGCACCTGCCGCAACTCGAGAAAATCCAGGAGGTTCTCCCCTCCAGGCGACATGAGGCCCATTTCCGCTGAGGTATCTCGAGGCTAATCACACCTTACCTCTGGAACTTCCAAAGGGTCCTTCACACCCTTGCTGCAACTCAAGAAGTTCCCCGACATACCCGTTTCTACTCGAGAGGAAGCACGAGAGTTCCCCCGCACATCCAGAGGAGCCCCGTTTCCTCCTCCTAGCTCGAGAGGAGGGATCCTATACCTGCGTGGTCGGGAAAGAATTCCCGGCGATTCCCGTCGCATCTCAAATGGAGGCGCTCTCCACAGGAAAGGCGAGAGGAACTCCAGGGTCGTGGCCATATTGCCCAAAGTCCCCCAGATGTCTCAGTCCATTCCAGGGAAACCTGTTTTCCCTGCACTGCCTCGACTTTCAAGCCGAGGATCGACTCACACAACGGTGGCAACGTGGGACATCCCTGTGGGAAAGCCTCGTGGGAAAGCCTCGAGGGAAAGACACAGATCCCTTGATCCACGTGAAGGGAAGCTGTGACACTGCTGCTACAGCTCGAGAGGAAAGCGCAAGTGCATAGCCCCACTCGAGATGAGGACTGACTCCCCCTGGGGAGACTCCAGAAGTACCCCAAGATCCATGTCAGCACTAGGAGAGGAATGCTCAGGTTCCGGCACCGACTCCACACAAGGTCTTAGACCCCGGAATCTACGGGAGAGGAATCCCGAGAGGCCCCAGAGCAATTCGCATGGGACTGGCCTTTCCTGAGGCCACCAGAGCGGGTCCCTGAGGTCCCCATCGTAAGTCGAGAGCACCTGCCCGCAACTCGAGAAAATCCAGGGAGGTTCTCCAATCCAAGGCGAGATGAGGCCCATTTCCTCTGAGGCAACAAGGGGGCTAATCACACTTAAACTCTGGAACTTCCAAAGGGTCCTTCACACCCTTGCTGCAACTCAAGAAGTTCCCAGACATACCCGTCTCCACTCAAGAGGATCCCAAGGGTCCCGCCCATATCCAGAGTGGCCCCGATTCCGCCCTGCTAGCTCGAGAGGAGGTATCCTTTCCCTGCGAGGTCGGGAAAGTATTCCTGAGCGTTCCCGTCTCATCTCAAGTGTAGGTGCTCTCCACAGGAAAGGCGAGAGGAACTCCAGTCTCAAGCCCCATTCCCAAAGTCCCCTGGATGTCTCAGTCCATTCCAGGGAAACCTGTTTTCCCCTGCACTGCCTTCGACTTTCAATCCGAGGATCCACTCACACCACGGTGACACGTGGGACAGCCCTGTGGGAAAGCCTCGTGGGAAAGCCTCGAGGGAAAGACACAGATCCCTTGATCCACGCGAAGGGAAGCGCGACACTGCTGCTACAGCTCGGGAGGAAAGCGCACGGGCATGCCCCACTCGAGACGAGGACTGACTGCCCTGGGGAGAATCCAGAAGTAACCCAAGATCCATGTCGCACTGGAGAGGAATTCTCAGGTTCTGGCACTGAGTCCACACAAGGTCTTAGGACCCAGCATCGACGGGAGAGGAATCCCGATAGGCCCCCGAGCAACTCGCATGGGGACTGGCCTTTCCTGAGGCCACCACACCGGTCCCTGAGTTCCCCGTCATAAGTCGAAAGCACCAGCCGCAACTCGAGAAAATCCAGGAGGTTCTCCCCTCCAGGCGAGCTGAGACCTATTTCCGCTGAGGTATCTCGAGGCTAATCACACTTATCTCTGGAACTTCCAAAGGCTCCACACTCCCTTGCTGCAACTCAAGAAGTTCCCCGACATACCCGTCTCCACTCACGAGAACCGAGGGTCCCGCCCATATCCAGAGTGGCCCCGTTTCCGCCTGCTAGCTCGAGAGGAGGCATCCTTTCCCTGCGTGGTCGGAAAGAATTCCTAGCGTTCCCGTCTCATCTCAAGAGGAGGCGCTCTCCACAGGAAAGGCGAGAGGAACTCCAGTATCAGACCCCCATTCCCAGAGTCCCCAGATGTTTCAGTCCATTCCAGGGAAACCTGTTTTCCCTGCACTGCGTCGACTTTCAAGCCGAGGATGGACTCACACCGCGATGGCACGTTGGACAGCCCTGTGGGAAAGCCTCGTGGGAAAGCCTCGTTGGAAAGCCTCGAGGGAAAGACACAGATCCCTTGATCCACGTGTAGGGAAGAGTGACACTGCTGCTACACTCGGGAGGAAAGCGCACGTGCATGCCCCACTCGAGACGAGGACTGACTCCATGGGGAGACTCCAGAAGTACCCCAAAGATCCATGTCAGCACTGGAGAGGAATCCTCAGGTTCCGGCACCGACTCCACACAAGGTCTTAGGCCCCCGGCATCGACGGGGGAGGAATCCCGAGAGGCCCCCGAGCAACTCGCATGGGACTGGCCCTTTCCTGAGGCCACCAGATCGGGTCCCTGAGGTCCCCGTCGTAAGTCGAGAGCACCTGCCGCACCTCGAGAAAATCCAGGAAGTTCTCCCCTCCATTCGAGATGAGGCCCATTTCCGCTGTGGCGTCTCGAGGCTAATCACATCTAACATCTGGAACTTCCAAAGGGTCCTTCACACCCTTGCTGCAACTCAAGAAGTTCCCCGACATAAACGTCTCCACTCGAGAGGAAGCACGAGAGTCCCGCCCACATCCAGAGGAGCCCCGTTTCCACCTCCTAGTTCGAGGGGGAGGGATCCTTTCCCAGCGTGGTCGGAAAGAATTCCCGGCGTTCCCGTTGCATCTCAAGAGGAGGTGCTCTCCACAGGAAAGGCGAGAGGAACTCCAGGGTCGTGCCACCATTCCAGAGTCCCCTGGATGTCTCAGTCAATTCCAGGGAAATCTGTTTTCCCTGCACTGCCGTGACTTTCAAGCCGAAGATCGACTCACATCTCGGTGGCACCTGGGACAGCCCTGTGGAAAGCCTCGTGGGAAAGCCTCAAGGGACAGACACAGATCCCTTGATCCACGCGAAGGGAAGAACGGCACTGCTGCTGCAGCTCGGAGGAAAGCGCACGTGTATGCCCCCTCTCGAGACGAGGACTGACCCTGGGGAGACTCCAGAAGTACCCTAAGATCCATGTTTGCACTGGAAAGGAATCCTCAGGTTCCGGCACTGACTTACTCCACACAAGGTCTTAGGCCCCAGCATCGCCGGGAGAGGAATCCGAGAGGCCCCCGAGCAACTCCGCATGGGGACTGGCCTTTCCTGAGGCCACCAGAGCGGATCCCTGAGGTCCCGGTCGTAAGTCGAGAGCACCTGCCGCAACTCGAGAAAATCCAGGAGGTTTCTCCCTCCAGGCGAGATGAGCCCATTTCCCCTGAGGCGTCTCGAGGCTATTCACACCTAACTCTGGAACTTTCAAAGGGTCCTTCACACCCTTGCTGCAACTCAAGAAGTTCCCCGACATACCCGTCTCACTCGAGGAAGCACGAGAGTCCCGCCCACATCCAGAGGAGCCCCGTTTCCGCCTCCTAGCTCGAGAGGAGGGATCCTTTCCCTGAGTGCTCTGGAAAGAATTCCCGGCGTTCCCGGTCCCATCTCAAGAG
>NW_017199437.1:0-7340 GCF_001704415.2 Capra hircus | reverse complement strand
CGGCGCCGCCTGATACGGAGAGCACAAGCCAGCAGGTGTAGCGAGGCACTCCTACGGAGAAGAGGAGGCAGCCGAGACCCAGTTCAAGAGGAAAGCCCTGCTGCTTTGCCGGCCAGCTTAAGTGCGCTCAGCTACGGCAGAGCTTAGCCTCTCGCTCAGGAGCCGATACTGCAGAGTTTTCTGGCGCGGGGCCTGCTCGGCCGGGGGCTCGGCCGTTGGCCCAGACTTGCCTTGCTTTTAGGCTTCCCTCCCAGGGAAGCGAGCCCTGTCTGAAGCGAGCGCTGGGAGGACGCCACTGGCTGGCCTTCCTTGCCTTCAGCTTCCCATTCCTGCCGTTGCCTGCACAGTAGGTGAAACCGTTCGTTCAGAGGCGGAGGCTTTACGGGGATGGTCTTGGTGGGTGTGCCAACGTGCCAAGCGGGCTTCAACGCATGTGAGAGCTTCTGTCATTGAGGGAAGGGGACGAGGGGCAACTGCAGGCTCTTCCTCCAGCGGTTTCTTAGGCCGGCCTGAGAATCACGCCGCACCCTTCGGTGGGGCGTGACTTTAGCCACCAGGCTCCCAGGCTGCCCCCTGGCTGGTGGGTTTTCCAGGCCGCGTCCAGCCACACGAGAGGTGAATTCCTTGGGTGCCAGAAGGATGTATTCAAGACGTATGGGTTTTCCCTTAGCAACTCTCCTCCCCCAGCAGACCCATGTGCAGGTGTTTGTGGGCCTCGGATCCTGCGTGGTCTGGGGTTCCTGCCGCAGAGACCCCACTCAGGGAAAGCAGCCCCTGGCAGGCAAGAAAGCAACTGGCTGGAAGTAGCCCTGCGGCCCCCCCTGATAGGCGAGTGCACAGCCAGCAGGGAAGCGAGCCTCTCTCGGTGGGGAACGGTAGGAGGAGGCAGCAAGCCCCTTCACGCTGAAATTCCCTGCTTATACGAAGTAAGTGCGACTCCAGTACGGCACGTGCGCGCAGATCGTCTCGGCTTTTTCAGTCAGGCCCGATCTGGCACGAGTTCCTGTTGTGCACCAAAGGATTGCTCTGCCATAGGCGGAGCCGTGCGCAGAGCTTGCCTTGCTTTAAGGCTTTTTTCCCCTCCCGAGGGAAGGAAGCAGGGCCGCCGCGTGTGAGGTTTTCTGAAAACCCACTGCCCCTTCCCTTGGCTTCAGCTCTATCCCCTGCGCTTGCCTTTGCACTATAGGCTCGCCAACAAGGTTCCTTGAGTTTGAGGGGTTAGGGGCTGGTGTGTTGCACACTGCCAGGGCTCAGCAGTGAAACTCTGTAACAGAGGGACGCGAAGGGCAACAGCAGGGCGCAGGGCTCCTTCAGCGGTTCCTTGGCCGCCCAGACAAAGCTCCGCACGAGAGCACCAGGTTCCAAGGGCCCCTGGCTGGGTTTTGCATCCCCACACTCCCAGAGGCTGACTCCGTGGGTGCCTAGAAAGTGTGTGAGAGACGTAGGTTCCCTAGCACTCTCCTCCCCAGCAGAGACATGTGCAGGTGGTTGGGGCCTTATCCTGCGTGTCTGGGTTCCCGCCCACAGCCTCAACTCAGGGGAAGCAGCCCCTGAGGCAAGACCTGCTGGAGGAGCCCTGCGCCCGCCTGATAGGCGAGAGCACAGCCAGCAGTGTAGCGAGCCTCCTCGGGAGAAGAGGAGGCAGCCGAGCCCAGTCAAGAGGAAAGCCCTGCTTGCACGGAGCTAAGTGGGCCTCCAGTACGGCAGAGCTCTAGCTCTGCTCAGAGCCCCGATCTGGCAGAGTTTCTGGCGCGAGGCTGCTCGGCCGGGGCTCGCCTTGCCCAGACTTGCCTTGCTTTTAGGCTCCCTCCCAGGAAGGAGCTGTCTGAGCGAGCCTGGGAGACGCCACTGGTGCCTTCCTTGCCTCAGCTCCAATCCTGCCTTGCCTTTGCACATAGGTGCCAGGCGTCGTTGGGAGGGCTTAGGGGTGGTGGGTTGCACACTGCCAAGGGCTTCAGCAGTGAGAGCTCTGTCAGAGGGAAGGGAAGGGCAACTGCAGGGCTCCTCCAGCGGTTTCTAGGCCGCCTAGAATCAGCGCCGCACCGAGAGCACCAGGCTCCCAGGGCCCTGGCTGGGTTTTCAGCCCCGCACACACGGAGGCTGATTCCTTGGGTGCCCAGAAAGTGTATGACAGACGTAGGTTCCTAGCACTCTCCTCAAAACGATATCGCAGGGCTCCTCCAGCAGGTCTTGCCTCAGGGCTGCTTCCCCTGGGCAGGAACCCAGACACGCAGGATCTGCACATGTCTCTGCTGGGGAGGAGAGTGCTAGGGAACCTACGTCTGTCATACACTTTCTGGGCACCCAAGGAATCAGCCTCCGTGTGTGCGGGGCTGAAAACCCCAGCCAGGGGCCCTGGGAGCCTGGTGCTCTCGGTGCGGCGCTGATTCTAGGCGGCCTAGAAACCGCTGGAGGAGCCCTGCAGTTGCCCTTCCCTTCCCTCTGACAGAGCTCTCACTGCTGAAGCCCTTGGCAGTGTGCAACCCACCACCCCCTAAGCCCTCCCCAACGACGCCTGGCACCTATGTGCAAAGGCAAGGCAGGATTGGAGCTGAGGCAAGGAAGGCACAGTGGCGTCCCAGGCTCGCTCAGACAGCTCCTTCCTGGGGAGGGAGCCTAAAAGCAAGGCAAGTCTGGGCAAGGCGAGCCCCCGGCCGAGCAGCCTCGCGCCAGAAACTCTGCCAGATCGGGGCTCTGAGCAGAGCTAGAGCTCTGCCGTACTGGAGGCCCACTTAGCTCCGTGCAAGCAGGGCTTTCCTCTTGACTGGGCTCGGCTGCCTCCTCTTCTCCCGAGGAGGCTCGCTACACTGCTGGCTGTGCTCTCGCCTATCAGGCGGGCGCGCAGGGCTCCTCCAGCAGGTCTTGCCTCAGGGGCTGCTTCCCCTGAGTTGAGGCTGTGGGCGGGAACCCAGACACGCAGGATAAGGCCCCAACCACCTGCACATGTCTCTGCTGGGGAGGAGAGTGCTAGGGAACCTACGTCTCTCACACACTTTCTAGGCACCCACGGAGTCAGCCTCTGGGAGTGTGGGGATGCAAAACCCAGCCAGGGCCCTTGGAACCTGGTGCTCTCCGTGCGGAGCTTTGTCTGGGCGGCCAAGGAACCGCTGAAGGAGCCCTGCTGTTGCCCTTCGCTTCCCTCTGACAGAGCTTTCACTGCTGGAGCCCTTGGCAGTGTGCAACCCACCAGCCCCTAAGCCCTCCTCAAGGACGCTTGGGACCTAAGTGCAAAGGCAAGGCAGGGGTAGAGCTGAAGCCAGGAAGGCGCCAGTGGCGTTTCCGAGCCTCACACAGCCTGCTCCTTCCTGGGGAGGGAGCCTTAAAGCAAGGCAAGTCTGCGCAAGGCTCGCCTATGGCAGAGCATCTTGGTGCCAGGAACTCTGCCAGATCGGGCCTCTGAACAGAGCTAGAGATCTGCCGTACTGGAGTCGCACTTAGCTTCGTGGCAGGCTTAAAAGCGGGCTTGACCTGCCTCCTCTTCCCCCGAGGAGGCTCGCTTCCCTGCTGGCTGTGCACTCGCCTATCAGGCGGGGGCGCAGGGCTCCTCCAGCAGGTCTTGCCTCAGGGGCTGCTTCCCCTGAGTTGGGGCTGTGGGCAGGAACCCAGACACGCAGGATCAGGCCCCAAACACCTGCACATGTCTCTGCTGGGGAGGAGAGTGCTAGGGAACCTACGTCTGTCATACACTTTCTGGGCACCCAAGGAATCAGCCTCCGTGTGTGCGGGGCTGAAAACCCCAGCCAGGGGACCTGGGAGCCTGGTGCTCTCCGTGTGGCGCTGAATCTGGCGGCCAAGCAACCGCTGGAGGAGCCCTGCAGTTGCCCTTCCCTTCCCTCTGACAGAATTCTCACTGCTGGAGCCCTTGGCAGTGTGCAACCCACCAGCCCCTAAGCTCTCCTTAAGAGGACTGGACCTAAGTGCAAAGGCAAGGCAGGATTGGAGCTGAGGCAAGAAAGGCGCCAGTGGCGACTCCCAGGCTCCTGCTGCCTGCTCCTTCCTGGAGAGGAGCCTAAAAGCAAGGCAAGTCTGGGCAAGGCTAGCCCCGGCGAGCAGCCTCGCGCCAGGAACTCTGCCAGATCGGGGCTCTGAGCAGAGCTAGAGCTCTGCCGTACTGGAGGCCCACTTAGCTCCGTGCAAGCAGGGCTTTCCTCTTGACTGGGCTCGGCTGCCTCCTCTTCTCCCGAGGAGGCTCGCTACACTGCTGGCTGTGCTCTCGCCTATCAGGCGGGCGCGCAGGGCTCCTCCAGCAGGTCTTGCCTCAGGGGCTGCTTCCCCTGAGTTGAGGCTGTGGGCGGGAACCCAGACACGCAGGATAAGGCCCCAACCACCTGCACATGTCTCTGCTGGGGAGGAGAGTGCTAGGGAACCTACGTCTCTCACACACTTTCTAGGCACCCACGGAGTCAGCCTCTGGGAGTGTGGGGATGCAAAACCCAGCCAGGGGCCCTTGGAACCTGGTGCTCTCCGTGCGGAGCTTTGTCTGGGCGGCCAAGGAACCGCTGAAGGAGCCCTGCTGTTGCCCTTCGCTTCCCTCTGACAGAGCTTTCACTGCTGAGCCCTTGGCAGTGTGCAACCCCAGCCCCTAAGCCCTCCTCAAGGACGCTTGGGACCTAAGTGCAAAGGCAAGGCAGGGGTAGAGCTGAAGCCAGGAAGGCGCCAGTGGCGTTTCCGAGCCTCACACAGCCTGCTCCTTCCTGGGGAGGGAGCCTTAAAGCAAGGCAAGTCTGCGCAAGGCTCGCCTATGGCAGAGCATCTTGGTGCCAGGAACTCTGCCAGATCGGGCCTCTGAACAGAGCTAGAGATCTGCCGTACTGGAGTCGCACTTAGCTTCGTGGAAGCAGGGATTTCAGCTTGACGGGGACTTGCTGCCTCCTCTTCCCCGAGGAGGCTCGCTTCCCTGCTGGCTGTGCACTCGCCTATCAGGGGGGGCGCAGGGCTCCTCCAGCAGGTCTTGCCTCAGGGGCTGCTTCCCCTGAGTTGGGGCTGTGGGCAGGAACCCAGACACGCAGGATCAGGCCCCAAACACCTGCACATGTCTCTGCTGGGGGAGAGTGCTAGGGAACCTACGTCTGTCATACACTTTCTGGGCACCCAAGGAATCAGCCTCCGTGTGTGCGGGGCTGAAAACCCCAGCCAGGGGGACCTGGGAGCCTGGTGCTCTCCGTGTGGCGCTGAATCTGGGCGGCCAAGCAACCGCTGGAGGAGCCCTGCAGTTGCCCTTCCCTTCCCTCTGACAGAATTCTCACTGCTGGAGCCCTTGGCAGTGTGCAACCCACCAGCCCCTAAGCTCTCCTTAAGGAGGACTGGGACCTAAGTGCAAAGGCAAGGCAGGATTGGAGCTGAGGCAAGAAAGGCGCCAGTGGCGACTCCCAGGCTCCTGCTGCCTGCTCCTTCCTGGAGAGGCAGCCTAAAAGCAAGGCAAGTCTGGGCAAGGCTAGCCCCCGGCAGAGCAGCCTCGCGCCAGGAACTCTGCCAGATCGGGGCTCTGAGCAGAGCTAGAGCTCTGCCGTACTGGAGGCGCACTTAGCTCCGTGCAAGCAGGGCTTTCAACTTGACGGGGCTGGGCTGCCTCCTCTTCCCCCGAGGAGGCTCGCTTCCCTGCTGGCTGTGCACTCGCCTATCAGGCGGGGGGCGCAGGGGCTCCTCCAGCAGGTCTTGCCTCAGGGGCTGCTTCCCCTGAGTTGGGGCTGTGGGCAGGAACCCAGACACGCAGGATCAGGCCCCAACCACCTGCACATGTCTCTGCTGGGGAGGAGAGTGCTAGGGAACCTACGTCTGTCATACACTTTCTGGGCACCCAAGGAATCAGCCTCCGTGTGTGTGCGGGGCTGAAAACCCCAGCCAGGGGCCCTGGGAGCCTGGTGCTCTCGGTGCGGCGCTGATTCTAGGCGGCCTAGAAACCGCTGGAGGAGCCCTGCAGTTGCCCTTCCCTTCCCTCTGACAGAGCTCTCACTGCTGAAGCCCTTGGCAGTGTGCAACCCACCACCCCTAAGCCCTCCCCAACCACGCCTGGCACCTATGTGCAAAGGCAAGGCAGGATTGGAGCTGAGGCAAGGAAGGCACCAGTGGCGTCTCCCAGGCTCGCTCAGACAGCTCCTTCCTGGGAGGGAGCCTAAAAGCAAGGCAAGTCTGGGCAAGGCGAGCCCCGGCCGAGCAGCCTCGCGCCAGAAACTCTGCCAGATCGGGGCTCTGAGCAGAGCTAGAGCTCTGCCGTACTGGAGGCCCACTTAGCTCCGTGCAAGCAGGGCTTTCCTCTTGACTGGGCTCGGCTGCCTCCTCTTCTCCCGAGGAGGCTCGCTACACTGCTGGCTGTGCTCTCGCCTATCAGGCGGGCGCGCAGGGCTCCTCCAGCAGGTCTTGCCTCAGGGGCTGCTTCCCTGAGGCTGTGGGCGGGAACCCAGACACGCAGGATAAGGCCCCAACCACCTGCACATGTCTCTGCTGGGGAGGAGAGTGCTAGGGAACCTACGTCTCTCACACACTTTCTAGGCACCCACGGAGTCAGCCTCTGGGAGTGTGGGGATGCAAAACCCAGCCAGGGGCCCTTGGAACCTGGTGCTCTCCGTGCGGAGCTTTGTCTGGGCGGCCAAGGAACCGCTGAAGGAGCCCTGCTGTTGCCCTTCGCTTCCCTCTGACAGAGCTTTCACTGCTGGAGCCCTTGGCAGTGTGCAACCCACCAGCCCCTAAGCCCTCCTCAAGGACGCTTGGGACCTAAGTGCAAAGGCAAGGCAGGGTAGAGAAGCCAGGAAGGCGCCAGTGGCGTTTCCGAGCCTCACACAGCCTGCTCCTTCCTGGGGAGGGAGCCTTAAAGCAAGGCAAGTCTGCGCAAGGCTCGCCTATGGCAGAGCATCTTGGTGCCAGGAACTCTGCCAGATCGGGCCTCTGAACAGAGCTAGAGATCTGCCGTACTGGAGTCGCACTTAGCTTCGTGAAGCAGGGATTTCAGCTTGACGGGACTTGCTGCCTCCTCTTCCCCCGAGGAGGCTCGCTTCCCTGCTGGCTGTGCACTCGCCTATCAGGCGGGGGCGCAGGGCTCCTCCAGCAGGTCTTGCCTCAGGGCTGCTTCCCTGAGTTGGGGCTGTGGGCAGGAACCCAGACACGCAGGATCAGGCCCCAAACACCTGCACATGTCTCTCTGCTGGGAGGAGAGTGCTAGGGAACCTACGTCTGTCATACACTTTCTGGGCACCCAAGGAATCAGCCTCCGTGTGTGCGGGGCTGAAAACCCCAGCCAGGGGACCTGGGAGCCTGGTGCTCTCCGTGTGGCGCTGAATCTGGGCGGCCAAGCAACCGCTGGAGGAGCCCTGCAGTTGCCCTTCCTTCCCTCTGACAGAATTCTC
>NW_017199436.1:0-7340 GCF_001704415.2 Capra hircus | reverse complement strand
TAGGGGGCCGGAAAACGGGGCTCCTCTGGATGTGGCCGGGACTCTCGTGCTTTTTCGAGAGGAGACGGGTATGTCGGGGAACTTCTTGAGTTGCAGCAAGGGTGTGAAGGACGCTTTGGAAGTTCCAGACGTTAGATGTGATTAGCCTTGAGACGCCTCAGCGGAAATGGGCCTCATCTCGCCTGGAGGGAGAACTCCTGGACTTTCTCTAGTTGCGGCAGGTGCTTTCGACTTACGATGGGGACCTCAGAGACCGGCTCTGGTTGCCTCAGGAGAGGCCAGTCCCCATGCGAGTTGCTCGGGGCCTCTCGGGATTCCTCTCCCTCGATGCGGGGCCTAAGACCTGGAGTGGAGTCGGTGCCGAAACCTGTGGATTCCTCTCCAGTGCTGACATGGATCTTGGGGTACTTCTGGAGTCTCCCCAGGGGAGTCAGTCCTCGTCTCGAGTGGGGACATGCCCGTGCTCTTTCCTCCCGAGCTGTAGCAGCAGTGTCACGCTTCCCTTCGCGTGGATCAAGGCATCAGGGGCTTTCCCTTGAGGCTTTCCCACAGGACTGTCCCACGTGCCACCATGGTGTGAGTCGATCCTCGGCTTGAAAGTCGAGGCAGTGCAGGGAAAACAAGTTTCCCTGGAATGGACTGAGACATCTGGAGGACTCTGGGAATGGTGGCACGACCCTGGAGTTCCTCTCGCCTTTCCTGTGTAGAGTGCCTCCTCTTGAGAAGCGACAGGAACGCCGGGAATTCTTTCCCGACCACGCAGCGAAAGGAACCTGTCTCTCGAGCAAGGAAGGCGGAAACGGGGCTCCTCTGGATGTGGGCGGGACTCTCGTGCTTCCTCTCGAGTGGAGACGGGTATGTCGGGCAACTTCTTGAGTTGCAGCAAGGGTGTGAAGGACCCTTTGGAAGTTCCAGATGTTAGGTGTGATTAGCCTCGAGACGCCTCAGCGGAAATGGGCCTCATCTCGCCTGGAGGGGAGAACCTCCTGGATTTTCTCGAGTTGGGGCAGGTGCTCTCGACTTACGACGGGGACCTCAGGGACCTGCTCTGGTGGCCTCAGGAAAGGCCAATCCCCATGCGAGTTGCTCAGGGGCCTCTCGGGATTCCTCTCCCGTCGATGCCGGGGCGTAAGACCATGTGTGGAGTTGGTGTAGAACCTGAGGGTTCCTCTCCAGTGCTGACATGGACCTTGAGGTACTTCTGGAGTCTCCCCAGGGGAGTCAGTCCTCGTCTCGAGTGGGGGCGTGCACGTTCGCTTTCCTCCCGAGCTGTAGCAGCAGTGTCACGCTTTCCTTCGCGTGGATCAAGGGATCTGTGGCTTTCCCTCGAGGCTTTCCCACGAGGCTTTCCCACAGCTCTGTTCCAAGTGCCACCGTGGAGTGAGTCGATCCTCGGCTTGAAAGTCGAGGCAGTGCAGGGAAAACAGATTTCCCTGGAATGGACTGAGACATCTGGGGGACTCTGGGAATGGAGGCACGACCCTGGACTTCCTCTCGCCTTTCTTGTGGAGAGCGCCTCCTCTTGAGATGCGACGGGAACGCCGGGAATTCTTTCCCGACCACGCAGGGAAAGGATCCCTCCTCTCAAGCTTGGAGGCAGAAACGGGTCTCCTCTGGATGTGGGCGGGACTCTCGTGCTTCCTTTCTAGTGGAGCCGGGTAAGTCGGGGAACTTCTTGAGTTGGAGCAAGGTTGTGAAGGACCCTTTGTAAGTTCCAGAGGTTAGGTGTGATTAGCCTCGAGAAGCCTCAGCGGAAATGGTCCTCATCTCGCCTGGAGGGGAGAACCTCCTGGATTTTCTCGAGTTGGGGCAGGTGCTTTCGACTTACGACGGGGACCTCAGGGACCCGCTCTGGTGGCCTCATGAAAGGCCAGTCCCCATGGGAGTTGCTCGGGGCCTCTCGGGATTCCTCTCCCGTAGATGCCAGCGCCTAAGACCTTGCTTGGAGTCGGTGCTGGAACGTGAGGATTCCTCTCCAGTGCTGACATGGATCTTGGGGTACTTCTGGAGTCTCCCAGGGGAGTCAGTCCTCGTCTCGAGTGGGGGCATGCACGTGCACTCCCGAGCTGTAGCAGGAGTGTCACGCTTCCCTTCTTGTGGATCAAGGAATCAGGGGCTTTACCTCGTGGCTTTCCATGAGGCTTTCACACGAGGCTTTCCCACAGGGCTGTCCCACGTGCCACCGTTGTATGAGTCGATCCTCGGCTTGAAAGTCGAGGCAGTGCAGGGAAAACTGGTTTCCCTGGCATGGACTGAGCATATGGGAACTCTGGGAATGGTGGCACGACCCTGGAGTTCCTCTGGCCTTTCCTGTGGAGAGCGCCTCCTCTTAAGTTGCGACGGGAATGCCAGGAATACTTACCCGACCACGTAGGGAAAGGATCCCTCCTCTGGAACTATGAGGCGGAAACGGGGCTCCTCTGGATGTGGGCGGGACTCTCGTGCTTCCTCTCGAGGGGAAACGGGTATGTCGAGGAACTTCTTGAATTGAAGCAAGGGTGTGAAAGACGCTTTGGAAGTTCCAGAGGTTAGGTGTGATTAGTCTCGAGACGCCTCAGCACAAATGGGCCTCATGTCCCCTGAAGGGGAGAACCTCCTGAATTTTCTCGAGTTGCGGCAGGTGCTGTGGACTTAAGACGGGGTCCTCAGGGACCCGCTCTGGTGGCCTCAGGAAAGGCCAGTCACCATGCGAGTTGCTCGGGGCCTCTCGGGATTCCTCTCCCGTCGATGCCGGCGCCTTATACCTTGTGTGGAGTCGGTGCCGGAACCTGAGAAAACCTCTCCAGTGCTTACATGGACCTTGGGTACTTCTGGAGTCTCCCAGGTGAGTCAGTCCTCGTCTCTAGTGGATGCATGTACGTGCAATTTCCTCCAGAGCTGTAGCAGCAGTGTCACGCTTCCCTTCGCGTGGATCCAGGAATCTGTGGCTTTCCGGTGGAGGCTTTCCCACGACGTTTACCCACTGGGCAGTCCCACGTGCCACCGGTGGTGTGAGTGGATCCTCGGCTTCAAAGTCGAGGCAGTGCAGGGAAAACAGGTTTCCCTGGAATGGAGTGAGACATCTGGGGTACGCTGGGAATGGTGGCACGACCCTGGAGTTCCTCTCGCCTTTCCTGTGGAGAGCGCCTCCTCTTGAGATGCGACGGAACGCGGGGAATTCTTTCCCCACCACGCAGGGAAAGGATCCCTCCTCTCGAGCTAGGAGTCGGAAACGGGTCTCCTCTGGATGTGGGCGGGACTCTCGTGCTTCCTCTCGAGTGGAGACGGGATATGTCGGGGAACTTCTTGAGTTGCAGCAATGGTGTGAAGTACCCTTTGGAAGTTCCAGATGTTAGATGTGATCAGCATCCAGACGCCTCAGCGGAAATGGGCCTCATCTCGCCTGGAGGGTAGAACCTCCTGCATTTTTCTCGAGTTGCGGCAGGTGCTCTCGACTTCAGACGGGGGACCTCAGGGACCCCGCTCTGGGTGGCCTCAGGAAAGGCCAGTCCGCATGTGAGTTGCTAGGGGGCCTCTCGGGATTCCTCTCCCGGGTGATGCCGGGGCCTAAGATCTTGTGTGGAGTCGGTGCCGGAACCTGAGGATTCCTCTCCAGTGATGACATGGATCTTGGGGTACTTCTGGAGTCTCCCAGGTGAGTCAGTCCTCATCTCGAGTGAGGGCATGCATGTGCGCTTTCCTCCCGAGCTGTAGCAGCAGTGTCACGCTTCCCTTCGCGTGCCTCAAGGGATCTGTGGCTCTCTCTCGAGGCTTTCCCAGGAGGCTTTCCCATGAGGCTTTCCCACAGGGCTGTCCCAGGTGCCACCGTTGTGTGAGTGGATCCTCGGCTTGATAGTCGTGGCAGTGCAGGGAAAACAGTTTTCCCAGGAATGGACTGAGTCATCGGGGTACTCTGGGAATGGTGGCACGACCCTGGAGTTCCTCTCGCCTTTCCTGTGGAGAGCCACTCCTCTTGAGATGCGACGGGAACACCGGAATTTCTTTCCCGACCAGGGAGGGAAAGGATCCTTCCTCTCGAGCTAGGAAGCAGAAACGGGGCTCCTCTGGATGTGGGCGGGACTCTTGTGCTTCCTTTCGAGTGGAGACGAGTATGTCAGGGAACTTCTTGAGTTGCAGCAAGGGTATGAAGGACCCTTTGGAAGTTCCAGAGGTTAGATGTGATTAGCCTAAAGATGCCTCAGCGGAAATGGGCGTCATCTCGCCTGGAGGGGCGAGCCTCCTGGATTTTCTCGAGTGGCGGCAGGTGCTCTCAACGTACGACGGGAACCTCAGGGACCCGCTCTGGTGGCCTCGGGAAAGGCCAGTCCCCATGCGAGTTGCTCGGAGCCTATCGGGGTTCCTCTCCCGTCGATGCCGGGGCCTAAGACCTCGAGTGGAGTTGGTGCCGGAACCTGAGTTTTCCTCTCCAGTGCTGACATGGATCTTGGGGTACTTCTGGAGTCTCCCCAGGGGAGTCAGTCCTCGTCTTGAGTGGGGCATCAAAGTGCGCTTTCCTCCCGAGCTGTAGCAGCTGTGTCGCGCTTCCCTTCGCGTGGATCAAGTGATCTGTGGCTTTTCCTCGAGGCTTTCCAAGGAGGCTTTCCCACGAGGCTTTCCCACAGGGTTGTCCCACGTGCCACCGTGGTGTGTCTCGATCCTAGGCTTGAAAGTCGAGGCAGTGCAGGGAAAACAGGTTTCCCTGGTATGGACTGAGACATCTGGGGACTCTGGAATGGTGGCACGACCCTGGAGTTCTCTCGCGCTTTTTCCTGTCGAGAGCGCCTCCACTTGTGATTCGACGGGAACGCGGGGAATTCTTTCACCACCACGCAGGGAAAGGATCCCTCCTCTATAGCTATGAGGCGGAAACGGGGCTACTCTGGATGTGCCCGGACTCTCGTGCTTCCTCTCGAGTGGAGACGGGTATGTCGGGGAACTTCTTGAGTTGCAGCAAGGGTGTTAAGGACCCTTTGGAAGTTCCAGAGGTTAGGTGTGATTAGCCTCGTGACGCCACAGCGGAAATGGGCCTCATCTCCCCTGAAAGGGAGAACCTCCTGGATTTTCTCGAGTTGCGGCAGGTGTCCTCGACTTACGACAGGGACCTCAGGGACCCGCTCTGGTGGCCTCAGGAAAGGTCAGTCCCCATGCGAGTGGCTAGGGGGCCTCTCGGAATTCTCTCCCGTCGTAGCCGGGCCCTAAGACCTTGTGTCGTGTCGGTGCCGGAACCTGAGTATTCCTCTCCAGTGCTGACATGGATTTTGGGGTACTTCTGGAGTCTCCCAGGGGAGTCAGTCCTCGTCTCGAGTTGGGGCTTGCACGTGTGCTTTCCTCCAGAGCTGTAGCAGCAGTGTCACGCTTCCCCTTCGTGTGGATCAAGGGATCAGTGGCTTTCCCTCGAGGCGTTTACCACACGACGCTTTCCACGAGGCTTTCCCACAGGGCTTTCCTCGTGCAACCGTGGTGTGAGTCGATCCTCGGCTTGAAAGTGGAGGCAGTGCCAGGAAAACAGTTTTCCCTGGAATGGACTGAGACATCTTGGGGACTCTGGGAATGGTGGCACGACCCTGGAGTTCCTCTCGCCTTTCCTGTGGCGAGCGCCTCCTCTTGAGATGCGATGGGAATGCAGGGAATTCTTTCCCGACCACGCACTGAAAGGATCCCTCCTCTCGAGCTATGAGGCAGAGAAGGGGCTCCACTGGATATGGGGCGGGATCCTTTGCTTCCTCTCAAGTGGCGACGGGTATGTTGGGGAACTTCTTTGAGTTGAAGCAAGGGTGTGAAGGACTCTTTGGAAGTTCGAGAGTTTAGGTGTGATTAGCCTCGAGACGCCTCAGCGGAAATGGGCCTCATCTCACCTGGAGGGGAGAACCTCCTGGATTTTCTCGAGTTGCGGCAGATGCTCTCGACTTATGACCTGGACCTCAAGTACCCGCTTAGGTGGCCTGAGGAAAGGCCAGTCCCCATGCGAGTTGCTCGGGGCCTCTCGGGATTCCTCTCCCTTCGATGTCGGGGCCTAAGACCTTGTGTGCAGTCGGTGCCGGAACCTGAGGATTCCTTTCCAGTGCTGACATGGATCTTGGGCTACCTCTGGAGTCTCCCCAGGGGATTCAGGCCTCGTCTCGAGTGGGAGCATGAGTGTGCCCTTTCCTCCCATGCTGTAGCAGCAGTGTCATGCTTCTGCTTGCGTGGACCAAGGGATCTGTGACTTTCCCTCGAGTCTTTCCCACGAGGCTCTCCCACAGGGCTGTCCCACGTGTCTCGGTGGTGTGAGTCGATCCTCGGCGTGAAAGCCGAGGCAGTGCAGGGAAAACAGGTTCCTGTGGAATGGACTGAGACATCTGGGGGAGTCTTGGAATGGTGGCACGACCCTGCAGTTCCTCTCCCCTTTCCTTTGGAGAGCGCCTCCTCTTGAGATGCGATGGGAATGCCGGAAATTCTTTCCCGACCATGTAGGGAAAGGATCCCTCATCTCGAGCTACGAGCCGGAAACGGAGCTCCTCTGGATGTGGCCGGGACCCTCGTGTTTCCTCTTGAGTGGAGACGGGTATGTCAGGGAACTTCTTGAGTTGCAGCATGACTGTGAAAGACTCTTTTGAAGTTCCAGAGTTCACGTGTGATTAGCCTCGAGACACCTCAGTGGAAACGGGCCTCATCTCGCCTGCAGGGGAGAACCTCCTGGATTTTCTCGAGTTGCCACAGGTGCTCTCGAGTTACGACGGAGACATCAGGGACGCGCTCTGGTGGCCTCAGGAAAGGCCAGTCAAGATCAAGAGAGCATTGGAGAGGGAGAGACATCACGAGAGGCTCCCGAGCAACTCGCATGGGGACTGGCGTTTCCTGAGGCCACCAAAGCGCGTCCCTGAGGTCCCCGTCGTAAGTCGAGAGCACCTGGCGCAACTCGAGAAAATCCAGGAGGTTCTCCCCTCAGGCGCGATGAGACCCATTTGCGCTGAGGCATCTCGAGGCTAATCACACCTAACCTCTGGAACTTCCAAAGGGCCCTTCACACCATTGCTGCAACTCAAGAAGTTCCCCGACATACCGTTTCCACTCGAAAGGAAGCACGAGAGTCCGCCCACAACCAGAAGAGCCCCGTTTCAGCCTCATAGCTCGAGAGGAGGGATCCTTTCCTTCGTGGTCGGGAAAGAATTTCCGGCGTTCCCGTCCCATCTCAAGAAGAGGGCGCTCTCCACAGGAAAGGAGAGAGGAACTCAGGGTCGTGCCACATTCACAGAGCCCCCAGATGTCTCAGTCGATTCCAGGGAAACCTGTTTTCCCCGCAATGCCTCGACTTTCAAGCCGAGGATCGACTCAGAACTCAGTGGCACGTGGAGAGCCCTGTGAAAAGCCTCGTGGGAAAG
>NW_017199435.1:0-7341 GCF_001704415.2 Capra hircus | reverse complement strand
CTCCTGGATTTTCTCGAGTTGCGGCAGGTGCTCTCGACTTACGACGGAGACCTGAGGGACCGCTCTGGTGGCCTCAGGAAAAGGCCAGTCCCATGCGAGTTGCTCGGGGGCCTCTCGGATTCCTCTTCCGTCGATGCCGGGGCCTAAGACCTTGCCTGGAATCGGTGCCGGAACCTGAGGATTCCTCTCCAGTGCTGACATGGAATTTGGGGTACTTCTGGAGTCTCCCCAGGGGAGTCAGTCCTCGTCTCGAGTGAGGGCATGCACGTGCGCTTTCCTCCAGAGCAGTAGCAGCAGTGTCACGCTTCTTCGCGTGGATCAAGGGATCTGTGGCTTTCCTCACGAGGCTTTCCCAAGAGGTTTTCCCATGAGGCTTTCCCACAGGGGTGTCCACGTGCCACCGTGGTGTGAGTCAATCCTCGTTGAAAGTCGAGGCAGTGTAGGGAAAACAGATTTCCCTGGAATGGACTGAGACATCTGGGGGACTCTGGGAATGGTGGCACGACCCTGGAGTTCCTCTCGCCTTTCCTGTGGAGAGCGCCCCTCTTGAGATGCGACGGGAACACCGGGAGTTCTTTCCGGAACACGCAGGGAAAGGATCCCCTCCTCTCGAGCTAGGAGGCGGAAACGGGGCTCCTCTGGATGTGGGCCACACTCTCGTGCTTCCTCTCGAGTGGAGACGGGTATGTCAGGAAACTTCTTTAGTTGCAGCAAGGGTGTGAAGGACCCTTTGGAAGTTCCAGTGTTTAGGTGTGATTAGCCTCGAGACGCCTCAGCGGAAATGGGCCTCATTCGCCTGGAGGGGAGAACCTCCTGGATTTTCTCGAGTTGTGGCAGGTGCTCTTGACTTACGACGGGGACTCAGGGACCCGCTCTGGTGGCCTCAGGAAAGGCCAGTCCCCATGCGAGTTGCTCGGGGCCTCTCGGGATTCCTCTCCCCTCGATCCTGGGGCCTAAGATCTTGTGTGGAGACGGTGAAGGAACCTGAGGTTTCCAATCCAGTGCTGACATGGATCTTGAGGTACTTCTGGAGTTTCCCAGGGGAGTCAGTCCTCGTCTCGACTGGGGGCATGCACGTGCGCTTTCCTCCCGAGCTGTAGCAGCAGCGTCACGCTTCCCTTCGCGTGGATCAAGGGATCAGGGCTTTCCCTCGAGGCATTCCCACGAGGCTTTCCCACGAGGCTTTCCCAAAGGGCTGTCCCACCAGCCACCGTGGTGTGAGTCGATCCTCGGCTTGAAAGTCGAGGCAGTGCAGGGAAAACACGTTTCCCTGGAATGGACTGAGACATCTGGGGACTCTGGGAATGGGGCACGACCCTGCAGTTCCTCTCGCCTTTCCATGTGGAGAGCGCCTGCTCTTGAGATGCGACGGGAACGCCGGGAATTCTTTCCCGAACACGCAGGGAAAGGATCCCTCCTCTCGAGCTAGGAGGCGGAAACGGGGCTCCTCTGGATGTGGGCGGGACTCTCGTGCTTCCTCTCGAGTGGAGACGGGTATGTCAGGGAACTTCTTGAGTTGCAGCAAGGGTGTGAAGGACCCTTTGAAAGTTCCAGAGGTTTGATGTGATTAGCCTCCTGACGCCTCAGCGGAAATGGGCCTCATCTCGCCTGGAGGGGAGAACCTTCCTGGATTTTCTCGTTTTGCGGCAGGTGCTCTCGACTTACGACGGGGACCTCAGGGACTCACTCTGGTGGCCTCCAGGAAAGGCCAGTCACCATGTGAGTAGCTAGGTTGCCTCTCGGGATTCCCCTCCCGTCGATGCCGGGGCCTAAGACCTTGTGTGGAGTCAGTGCCGGAACCGGGGCATTCCTCTCCAATGCAGACGTGGATCTTGGGGTACTTCTGGAGTCTAGCCAGGGGAGTCAGTCCTCGTCACGAGTGGAGGCAAGCACGTGCGCTTTCCTCCCGACCTGTAGCAGCAGTGTCGCGCTTACCTTCGCGTGGATCGAGGGATCAGGGGCTTTCCCTCGAGGCTTTCCCACGAGGCTTTCCCCCGAGGCTTTCCTACATGGCTGTCCCATGTGCCACCGTGGTATGAGTCGATCCTCGGCTTGAAATTCGAGGCACTGCAGGGAAAACAGGTTTCGCTGGAATGGACGGAGACATCTGGGGGACTCTGGGAATGGTGGCATGACACTGGAGTTCCTCTCGCCTTTCCTGTGGAAAGCGCCTGCTCTTGAGATGCGACGGGAACGCCGGGAATTCTTTCCTGACCACGCAGGGAAAGGAATCCCTCCTCTCGAGCAAGGAGGCGGAAACGGGGCTCTTCTGGATGTGGGCGGGACTCTCGTGCTTCCTCTCGAGTGGAGATGGGTATGTCAGGGAACTCTTCAGTTGCAGCAGGTTGTGAAGGACCCTTAGGATGTCCCAGATGTTAGATCTGATTACCCTCGAGACGCCTCAGCGGAAATGGGCCTCATCTCGCCTGGAGGGGAGAACCTCCTGGATTTTCTCGAGTTGGGGAAGGTGTTCTCGACTTACGACGGGGACCTCAGGGACCCGCTCTGGTGGCCTCAGGAAAGGCCAGTCCCCATGCGAGTTGCTCGAGGCCTCTCGGGATTACTCTCCCCGTCGATGCTGGGGCCCAATATCTTGTGTGGAGTCGGGTGCCGGAACCTGAGACTTCCTCTCCAGTACTGACATGGATCTTGGGGTACTTCTGGAGTCTCCCCAGGAGAGTCAGTCCTCGTCTAGAGTGGGGACATGCACATGCGCTTTCCTCTCGAGCTTTAGCAGCAGTGTCACGCTTCCCTTCGCGTGAGTCAAGTGATCAGGGCTTTCCCTCGAGGCTTTCCCGCGAGGCTTTTCCACGAGGCTTTCCTACATGGCTGTCCCACGTGCCACCGAGGTTTGAGTCGATCCTTGGCTTGAATGTCGAGGCAGTGCTAGGAAAACAGGTTTCCCTGGAATGGACTGAGACATCTGGGTACTCTGGGAAGGGTGGCACGACGCTGGAGTTCCTCTTGCCTTTCCTGTGGAGAGCACATCCTCTTGAGATGTGACGGAAACAACGGGAATTCTTTCCCGACCACGCAGGGAAAGGATCCCTCCTCTCGAGCTAGGAGGCGGAAAGGGGATTCCTCTGTATGTGGGCAGGACTCTCGTGCTTCCTCTCGAGCGGAGACCGGTATGTCGTGGAACTTCTTGAGTTGCCGCAAGGGTGTGAAAAACCCTATGAGATTCAAAGGTTAGATGTGATTATCCTCGAGACGCCTCAGCGGAAATGGGCCTCATCTTACGTGGAGGGGAGAACCTCCTGGATTTTCTCGAGTTGCGGCAGGGGCTCTCGACTTACGACGGAACCTCAGGGACTCGCTCTGTTGGCCTCAGGAAAGGCCAGTCCCCATGCGAGTTGCACGGGGGACTCTCGGGATTCCCCTACCATCGATGCCGGGGCCTAAGACCTTGTGTGGAGTCGGTGCCGGAACCTGAGCATTCCTCTCCAGTGCTGACATGGATCTTGGGGTACTTCTGGAGTCTCCCCCAGTGGAGTCAGTCCTCGTCTCGAGTGGGGATATTCAAGTGCGCTTTCCTCGCGTGCTGTAGCAGCGGTGTCGCTATTCCCTTCCCGTGGATCAAGGGATCTGTAGCTTTCCCTCGAGGTTTTCCCACGAGGCTTTCCCACAGGGCTGTCCCACGTGCGACGGTGGCGTGAGTTGATCCTCGGCTTGAAAGTCGAGGCAGTGCTAGGAAAACAGTTTTCCCTGGAATGAACTGAGACATCTGGGGGACTCTGGGAATGGTGGCACGACCCTCGAGTTCGTCTCGACTTTCCTGTGGAGAGCGGGTCCTCTTGAGAAGCGACGGGAACGCGGGGAATTCTTTCCCGACCACGCAGGGAAAGGATACCTCCTCTCGAGCTAGAAGGCGGAAACCGGTGCTCCTCTGGATGTGGGCGGAACTCTCGTGCTTCCTCTCTCCGTGGAGATGGGTATGTCGGGGAACTTCTTGAGTTGCAGCAAGGGAGTGCAGGACCCTTTGGAAATTCTAAAGGTTAGATGTGATTAGCCGCGAGAAGCCTCAGCGGAAATGGGCCTCATCTCGCCTGGAGGGGAGAACGTCCTGGATTTTCTCGAGTTGCGGCAGGTGCTCTCGACTTACGACGGGGACCACAGGGACCCGCTCTGGTGTCCTCAGGGAAGGCCAGTCCCCATGCGAGTTGCTCGGGGGCCTCTCGGGATTCCTCTTCCGTCGATGCCGGGGCCTGAGATCTTGTGTGGAGTCGGAGCCAGAACCTGAGATTCCTTTCCAGTGCTGACATGGATCTTGGGGTACTTCTGGAGTCTCCCCAGGGGAGTCAGTCCTCGTCTCGAGTGGGGGCATGCACGTGCGCTTTCCTCCCGAGCTGTAGCAGCACTGTCACACTTCCCTTCGCGTGGATCAGGGATCTGTGGCTTTCCCACGAGGCTTTCCCACGAGGCTTTCCCACGAGGCTTTCCCACAGGGCTGTCCCTCGTGCCACCCGTGGTGTGGAGTCGATCCTCGGCTTGAAAGTCGAGGCAGTGCAGGTAAAACAGGTTTCCCTGGAATGGACTGGAGTCATCTGGGGCCTCTGGGAATGGTGACACGACCCTGGAGTTCCTCTCGCCTTTGCTGTGGAGAGATCCTCCTCTTGAGATGCGACGGGAACGCCGGGAATTCTTTCCCGAACCACGCAGGGAAAATATCCCTCCTCTCGAGCTAGGAGGCGGAAACAGGGATCCTCTGGATGTGGCGGGACTCTCGTGCTTCCTCTCGAGTGGAGACGTGTATGTCGGGGAACTTCTTGAGTTGAAGCAAGGGTGTGAAGGACCCTTTGGAAGTTCCAGAGGTCAGGTGTGATTAGCCTCGAGACGCCTTCAGCGGAAATGGGCCTCATCTCGGCTGGAGGGGAGAACCTACTGGATTTTCTCGAGTTGTGGCAGGTGCTCTCGACTTACAACGGGGAACTTCAGGGACCGCACTGGTGGCCTCATGAAAGGCCCGTCCCCATGCGAGTTGCTCGGGGGCCTCTCGGGATTCCTCTCCCGTCGATTCCGGGGCCTAAGCCCTTGTGTTGAGTCGGAGCCGGGACCTGAGGATTCCTCTCCAGTGCTGACATGGATCTTGGGTACTTGTGGAGTCTCCCCAGGGGAGTCGGGCCTCGTCTCCAGTGGGGGCATGCATGTGCGCTTTCCTTCCAAGCTGTAAGCAGCAGTGTCATGCTTCCCTTCAAGTGAATCAAGGGATCTGTGGCTTTCCCTGGAGGCTTTGAAACGAGGCTTTCCCACGAGGCTTTCCCACAGGGCTGCTCCCACGTGCCACCGTGGTGTGAGTCCATCCTCTGGCTTGAAAGTTAAGGCAGTGCAGGGAAAACAGGTTTCCCTGGAATGGACTGAGACGTCTGGGGGACTCTGGGAATGGTGGAACGACCCTGGAGTTCCTCTCGCTTTTCCTGTGGAGAGAGCCTCCTCTTGAGATGCGACGGGAATGCCGGGAATTCTTTCCCGAACACTCGGGGAAAGGATCCCTCCTCTCGAGCTAGGAGGCGGAATCGGGGCTCCTCTGGATATGGGCGGGACTCTCGTGCTTCCTCTCGAGCAGAGACGGGTATGTCGGGGAACTTCTTGAGTTGCAGCAAGGGTGTGAAGGACACTTTGGAAGTTCCACAGGTTAGTTGTGATTAGCCTTGAGACGCCTCAGTGGAAATGGGGCCTCGTCTCGCATGGACGGCAGAACCTCCTGGATTTTCTCGAGTTTTGGCAAGTGCTCTCGACTTACGATGGGGGGACCCGCTCTGGTGGCCTCAGGAAAGGCCAGTCCCCATGCGAGTTGCTCAGGGCCCTCTCGGGATTCCTCTCCCGTCGATGCCGGGGCCTAAAACCTTGTGTGGAGTCGGTGCCAGAACCTGAGGATTCCTCCCCAGTGCTGACATGGATCTTGGGGTACATCTGGAGTCTCCCCAGGGGAGTCAGTCCTCGTCTCGAGTGGGGGCATGCACGTGCGCTTTCCTTCCGAGCTGTAGCAGCAGTGTCACGCTTCCATAGGCGTGGATCAAGGGATCTGTGGCTTTCGCTGAGGCTTTCCCAATTGGATTTCCCACGAGGCTTTCCCACAGGGCTGTCCCACGAGCCACCGTGGTGTGATTCGATCCTCGGCTTGAACGTCGAGACAGTGCAGGGAAAATATTTTTCCCTGGAATGCACTTAGACATCTGGGGGCTCTGGGAATGGTGGCACGACCCTGGAGTTTCTCTCGCCTTTCCTGTGGAGAGCGCCTCCTCTTGAGATGCGACGGGAACGCCGGGAATTCTTTCCCGACCACGCAGGGAAATGGATCCCTCCTCTCGAGCTAGAGGTGGAAACGGGGCTCGCTCCTCTGGATTGGGCGGGACGCTCGTCGCTTACTCTCGCAGTGGAGACCGGTATGTCGGCGGGAACTCTCCTTGAGTGTTGACAGCAAGGCGTGGAAGGACCCTTTCGAAGTTCCGCAGGTTTAAGGTTGTGGATAAGCCTCGAGAGACGCAGCCTCAGCGGACAAAGAGGCCATCAAGTCTCGCCTGGATGGTTAGAACTCCTATGGAGATTTTCATCTATGTTACAAAAGTGCCTCTCGACTTATCATGACGGCGGACCGCAGTGAGACCGCTCTGGTGGCCCTCTGGAAACCAGCCCATGCAGTCTCCCTCTGGTAACTCGATCCCGCGGAGTATCGTTCTCTCAGTCGATGAACGGGCCATGATCTTGTGTGAGATCTTGTGCCAGGAACCTGAGGATTCATCTCTCAGTGCCGACCATGGAATATTGGGTGGTAACTTCTGCAGCTCTCGGCAGGGGAGTCAAGTCCTCGCTGGTAGTGGGGCACGACAGTGCCCTTTCCTCCGACTCTAGCAGCCAGTGTTCACACTTCCCTTCACGGAGGATCAAGGACTCAGGGGGCTTCCCTAAAGCTATTCCCACGAGGCTTTCCCTAACAGAGGTGTCCCATAGTGCCACTGTAGGTTGGATCTATCCTCGGCTTGAACGCGAGGCAGTCAGCAGGAAAACAGCGTTCCTGGAATTAGACTGAGACAATCTGGCGCGACTCTGGCAATGGTGTCAACGAACCCTAGGAGTTCTCTCACGCCTTTCCGTGACCAGAAGCGCCTACCCTTGACATGCGACGGGAAACGACGGGAATTTTCCCAACACCACGCAGGAAATGGATCCCTCCTCTCGCAGCCTAGAGGCGTAAACGGGGCATCCTCTCATGTGGGCGGGTCTATCAGTGCTTCCCTCTCTGAGGTGGAGACGGGTATGTTGGGGAACTTTTGAGTTTGCAGCAAGGGTGTGAAGACGGCCTTTGGAAGTTCCAGAAGGTTATAGGTGTGATTAGCCTCGACA
>NW_017199434.1:0-7341 GCF_001704415.2 Capra hircus | reverse complement strand
CAAGGGTGTGAAGGACCTTTCGAAGTTCCAGAGGTTAGGTGTGATTATGCCTCGAGACGCCTCAGCGGAAGTGGGCCTCATCTCGACTGGAGGGGAACCTCCTCAAGAAGTTCCCGACATACCCGTCTCCACTCGAGAAGAAGCACGAGAGTCCCGCCCACATCCAGAGGTGACCCGTTTCTGCCTCCTACCTCGAGAGGAGGGATCCTTTCCCTGCAGTGGTCGGGAAAGAATTCCCGGCCGTTCCCGTCGAATCTCAAGAGGAGGCGCTCTCCATCGAAAGGCGAGAGGAACTGCCAGCGTCGTGCCACCATTCCCAGAGTTCCCGCAGATGTCTCAGTCCATTCCAGGGAAACCAGTTTTCCCTGGCACTGCCTCGATGTTGAAGCCGAGGATCCACTCACACCACGGTGGCACGTGGGACAGCCCTGTGGGAAAGCCTCTTGGGAAAGCCTCGTGGCGAAAGCTCAGGAAGCCACAGATCCCTTGATCCACGCGAAGGGAAGCGCGACACTGGCTGCTACAGTTCGGGAGGAAAGCGACACGTGAATGCCCCCAACTCGAGACGAGGACTGACTCCCCTGGGAAGAATCCAGAAGTTACTCCAAGATCCATGTCAGCACTGGAGAGGAATCCTCAGATTCCGGCACCGATTCCACACAAGGTCTTAGGCCCCGGTATCGACGGGAGAGGAATCCCGAGAGGCCCACAAGCAACTCGCATGGGGACTGGCCTTTCCTGAGGCCACCAGAACGGGTCCCTGAGGTCCCCGTCGTAAGTCGAGAGCACCTGCCGCAACTCGAGAAAATCCAGGAGGTTTTCCCCTCCAGGCGAGTTGAGGCCCATTTCCGCTGATGCGTCTTGAGGCCTAAACACATCTAACATCTGGAACTTCCAAAGGGTCCTTCAACCCTTGCTGCACCTCAAGAAATTCCCCGACATACTCGTCTCCACTCGAGAGGAAGCACGAGAGTCCCGGGCACATTCAGAGGAGCCCCGTTGCTGCCTCCTAGCTCGAGAGGAGGGATCCTTTCCCTGCGTGGTCGGGAAAGAATTCCCGGTGTTCCCGTCGCATCTCAAAAGGAGGCGCTCTCCACAGGAAAGGCGAGAGGAACTCCAGGGTCGTGCCACCATTCCCAGAGTCCCCCAGATATCTCAGTCCATTCCACGGAAAACTGTTTTCCCTGCACTGGCGTCGAATTTCAAGCCGAGGATCGACTCACAAAATGGTGGCACGTGGGACAGCCCTGTGGGAAAGCCTCATCGGAAAGCCTCCTGGGATAGCCTCTCGGGAAAGCCACAGATCCATTGATGCACGCGAAGGAAAGCGTGACACTGCTGCTACAGCTCAGGAGGAAATCGCACGTGCATGCCCTCACTCAAGACGAGGACTGACTCCCCTGGGGAGACTCCAGAAGTACCCCAAGATCCATGTCAGCCACTGGAGAGGAATCCTCAGGTTCCAGCACCGACTCCACACAAGATCTTAGGCCCCGCATCACCGGGAGAGGATTCCCGAGAGGCCCCGAGCAACTCGCATGCAGACTGGCCTTTCCTGAGGCCACCAGAACGGGTCCCTGAGGTCCCTGTTGTAAGTCGAGAGCACCTGCCACAACTCGAGAAACTGCAGGAGGTTCTACCCTCCAGGCGAGATGAGGCCCATTTCCGCTGAGGTGTCTGGAGGCTAATCACATCTAACCTCTGGAACTTCCAAAGGGTCCTTCACACCATTGCTGCAACTCAAGAAGTTCCCCGACATACCCGTCTCCACTCGAGAGCAAGCACGAGATTCCCGCCTACATCCAGAGGAGACCCGTTTCCGACTCCTAGCTCGAGAGGAGGGATCCTTTCCGTGCGTGGTGGGGAAAGAATTCCCCGCGTTCCCGTCGCATCTCAAGAGGAGGCGCTCTCCACAGGAAAGGCGAGAGGAACTCCAGGGTCGTGCCACCATTCCCAGAGTCCCCCAGATACCTCAGTCCATTCCACGGAAAACTGTTTTCCCTGCACTGCGTCGAATTTCAAGCCGAGGATCGACTCACAAAATGGTGGCACGTGGGACAGCCCTGTGGGAAAGCCTCATCGGAAAGCCTCCTGGGATAGCCTCGAGGGAAAGCCACAGATCCCTTGATGCACGCGAAGGAAAGTGAGACACTGCTGCTACAGCTCGGGAGGAAAGCGCACGTGCACGCCCCCACTCGAAACGAGGACTGAGTCCCCTGGGGAGGCTCCAGAAGTACCCCAAGATGCATGTCAGCACTGGAGAGGAATCCTCAGGTTCCGGCACCCACTCACACACAAGATCTCAGGCCCCGGGCATAACCGGGAGAGGAATCCCGAGAGGCCCCCGAGCAACTCGCATGGGGACTGGCCTTTCCTGAGGCCTCCAGAGCGGGTCCCTGAGGTCCCTGTCGTAAGTCGAGAGCACCTGCCGCAACTTGAGAAAATGCAGGAGGTTCTCCACTCCAGGCGAGATGAGGCCCATTTCTGCTGAGGCGTCTGGAGGCTAATCACATCTAACATCTGGAACTTCCAAAGGGTCCTTCACACCCTTGCTGGCAACTCAAGAAGTTCCCCGACATACCCGTCTCCACTCGAGAGAAAGCACGAGAGTCCCGCCCACATCCAGAGGAGCCCCGTTCCGCCTGATAGATCCAGAGGAGGGATCGTTTCCCTGTGTGGTCGTGAAAGAATTCCCGGCGTTCCGGCGCATCTCAAGAGGAGGCGCTCTCCACAGGAAAGGCAAGAGGAACTCGAGGGTCGTGCCACCATTCCCAGAATCCGCCAGAAAATTCCTTGTCGGGAATTTTATTGGCCTTCCGCGTAAACCTAGCTATTCAGCCTTTTTCTCCAGTTAATCTTCTTACTACCCCTATAATTCTTAATCTCATCTTACATTAATAAATACACAAGACTTTCCACGTCAACGCCGTCCATCCGTCGAATTCCCTGGATCCAGTGGGGCAGGACCCCGGCACACTGAGATATCTGGGGGACTCTTGGAATGATGGCACAACACTGGAGTTTCTCTCGCCTTTCCTTTGGAGAGCGCCTCCTCATGAGATGCGACGGGAAAACCTGGAATTCTTTCCGGAACATACAGGAAAAAGATACCATGACCGCCGAGGTACGAGGCGGAAACGGGGCTCCTCTGGATGTGGGCGGGACTCTCGTGCTTCTTCTCGAGTGGAGTCAGATATGTTGGGGAACTTCTTGAGTTGTAGCAAGGGTGTGAAGGACCCTTTGGAAGTTCCAGGGGTTAGGTGTGATTAGCCTCAGGACACCTGAGTGGAAAATGGGTCTCATCTCGCCTGGAGGGGAGAACCTCCTGGATTTTCTCGAGTTGCGGCAGGTGCTCTTGACTTACGAACGGGGACCTCAGGGACCCGCTCTGGTGGCCTCAGGAAAGGCCAGTCCCCATGCGAGTTGCTCGGGGGCCTCTTGGGATTCCTCTCCCTTCGACGCCGGGGCCTAAGACCTTGTGTGGAGTCGGTGCCGGAACCTGAGGATTCCTCTCCAGTGCTGACATGGCATCTTGCGGTACTTCTGGAGTCTCCCCAGGGGAGTCAGTCCTCGTCTCGCGTGGGGGCATGCACGTGTGCATTCCTCCCGAGCTGTAGCAGCAGTGTCGCGCTTCCCTTCGCGTGGATCAAGGATCTTTGGCTTTGGCCTCGAGGCTTTCCCACGAGGCTTTCCCACAAGGCTGTCCCACGTGCCACCGTGGTGTGAGTCGATCCTCGGCTTGAAAGTGGAGCAGTGCAGGTTTCCATGCAGAGGCACTGAGACATCTGGGGGACTCTGGGAATGGTGGCACGACCCTGGATTTCCTCTCGCCTTTCCTGTGGAGAACGCCTCCTGTTCAGATGCGCGGGAATGCCAGGAATCCTTTCCCGACGACACAGGTAGAAATCAACTCCTCTCGAGCTATGGAGGCGGAAACGGGGCTCCTCTGGATGTGGCGGGACTCTCGTAATTCCTCTCGAGTGAAGACGGGTATGTCGGGGAACTTCTTGAGTTGCAGTAAGGGTGTGAAGACCCTTTGGAAGTTCCAGAGGTTAGGTGTGATTAGGCCTCGAGACGCCTCAGCGGAAATGGGCCTCATCTCGACCTGGAGGGGAGAACCTCCTGGATTTTCTCGAGTTGCGGCAGGTGCTTTCCACGTAGGACGGGGACCACAGGGACCCGCTCTGGTGGCCTCAGGGAAGGCCAGTCCCCATGCGAGTTGCTCGGGGGCCTCTTAGGATTCCTCTCCCGTTGATGCCTGGGCCTAAGTCCTTGTGTGGAGTCGTTGCCGGAATCTGAGGATTCCTCTCCAGTGCTGACATGGATCTAGGGGTACTTCTAGAGTCTCCCCAGGGGAGTCAGTCCTCGTCAGATTGGGGGCATGCACTTGGGCTTTTCCTGCCGAGCTGTAGGAGCAGTGTCACGCTTCCCTTCGCGTGGATCAAGGGATCTGTGGCTTTCCCTCGAGGCTTTCCCACGAGGCTTTCCCAAGAGGCTTTCCCACGAGGCTTTCCCACAGGGCTGTCCCACGTGCTACCGTGGTGTGAGTCGATCCTCGGCTTGAAAGCCGAGGCAGTGTAGGGAAAACACGGTTTCCCTTGAATGCACGGAGACATCTGTGGGACTCTGGCAATGGTGTCACGACCCTGGAATTCCTCTCGCCTTTCCTGTGGAGAGCGCCTCCTCTTGGGATGCGACGGGAACGCCGGGGAAATTTTTCCCCGATCCACGCAGGGAAAGGATCCCTCCTCTCAAGCTAGGAGGCGGAAACGGTGCTACCTCTGGATGTGGGCGGGACTCTCGTATTTCCTCTCGAGTGGAAGACGGGTATGTCGGGGAACTTCTTGAGTTGCAGTAAGGGTGTGAAGTACCCTTTGGAAGTTCCAGAGGTTAGGTGTGATTAGCCTCGAGACGCCTCAGCGGAAGTGGGCCTCATCTCGACTGGAGGGGAGAACCTCCTGGATTTTCTCGAGTTGCGGCAGGTGCTTTCCACGTAGGACGGGGACCACAGGGACCCCGCTCTGGTGGCCTCAGGGAAGGCCAGTCCCATGCGAGTTGCTCGGGGCCTCTTAGGATTCCTCTCCCGTTGATGCCGGGGCCTAAGTCCTTGTGTGGAGTCGTTGCCGGAATCTGAGGATTCCTCTCCAGTGCTGACATGGATCTAGGGGTACTTCTAGAGTCTCCCCAGGGGAGTCAGTCCTCGTCAGATTGGGGGCATGCACTTGGGCTTTCCTGCCGAGCTGTAGGAGCAGTGTCCACGCTTCCCTTCGCGTGGATCAAGGGATCTGTGGCTTTCCCTCGAGGCTTTCCCACGAGGCTTCCCAAGAGGCTTTCCCACGAGGCTTTCCCACAGGGCTGTCCCACGTGCTACCGTGGTGTGAGTCGATCCTCGGCTTGAAAGCCGAGCAGTGTAGGGAAAACAGGTTTCCCTTGAATGCACGGAGACATCTGTGGGACTCTGGCAATGGTGTCACGACCCTGGAATTCCTCTCGCCTTTCCTGTGGAGAGCGCCTCCTCTTGGGATGCGACGAGAACGCCGGGAAATTTTTCCCGATCACGCAGGGAAAGGATCCCCTCCTCTCAAGCTAGGAGGCGGAAACGGTGCTCCTCTGGATGTGGGCGGGACTCTCGTGGCTTCCTCTGGAGTGGAGACGGTATGTGGGGGAACTTCTTGGAGTTGGCAGCAAGGGTGTGAAGGACCCTTTGAAAGTTCCAGAGCTTAGGTGTGATTAGCCTCGAGACGCCTCAGCGGAAATGGGCCTCATCTCGCCTGGAGGGGAGAACCTCCTGGATTTTCTCGAGTTGCGGCAGGTGCTCTCGACTTACGACGGGGACCTCAGGGACCCGCTCTGGTGGCCTCAGGAAAGGTCTCTGCCCATGCGAGTTGCTCGGGGGCCTCTCGGGATTCCTCTCCTGTCAATGTCGGGGCCTAAGACCTTGGTGAGGAGTCGCTGCCGGAACCTGAGGATTCCTCTCCAAGTGCTGACATGGATCTTGGGGTACTTCTGGTGTCTCCCCAGGGGAGTCAGTACTCGTCTCGAGTGGGGGCATGCACGTGCGCTTTCCTCCCGAGCTGTAGCAGCAGTTTGATTCTTCCTGTCGAGTGGATCAAGGGATCTGTGGATTTCCCTCAAGGCTTTCCCACGAGGCTTTCCCACGAGGCTTTCCACAGGGCTGTCCACGTGCCACCGTGGTGTGAGTCGATCCTCGCTTGAAAGTCGAGGCAGTGCAGGGAAAACAGGTTTCCCTGGAATGGAATGAGACATCTGGGGGATTCTGGGAATGGTGGCACGACCCTGGAGTTCCTCTCGCTTTTTCTGTGGAGAGCGCCTCCTCTTGAATTGCGACGGGAAGGCCGGGAATTCTTTCCCGACCACGCAGGGAAAGGATCCCTCCTCTCGAGCTAGGGAGGCGGACATGGGGCTCCTCTGGATGTGGGCGGGACTCCCGTGCTTCTCTCGAGTGGAGAACGGGTATGTCGGGGAACTTCTTAAGTTGCAGCAAGGAGGTGAAGGACCTTTGGAAGTTCCAGAGGTTAGGTGTGATTAGCCTCCAGACGCCTCAGCGGAAATGGGCCTCATCTCGCCTGGAGGGGAGAACCTCCTGGATTTTCTCGAGTTGCGGCAGGTGCTCTCGACTGACGACGGGGACCTCAGGGACCCGCTCTGGTGGCTCAGGAAAGGCCAGACCCCATGCGAGTTGCTCGGGGCCTCTCAGGATTCCTCTCCTGTCGAAGCCGGTTCTAAGACCTTGTGTGGATTCGTTTCCGGAACATGAGGATTCCTCTCCAGTGCTGACATGGATCTTGGGGGTACTTCTGGAGTCTCCCCAGGGGTGTCAGTCCTCGTCTCGAGTGGGGCATGCACGTGCACTTTCCTCCCGAGCTGTAGCAGCAGTGTCACATTTCCCTTCGCGTGGATCAAGGAATCTGTGGCTTTCTCTCGAGGCTTTCCAAGAGGCTTCCCACGAGGCTTTCCCACAGGGCTGTCCCACGTACCAGCGTGGTGTGAGTCGATCCTCGGCTTGAAAGTCGAGGCAGTGCAGGGAAAACAGTTTTCATTGGAATTAACTGAGACATCTTTGGGACTCTGGGAATGGTGGCACGACCCTGGAGTTCCTCTCGCCTTTCCTGTGGAGAAGCGCCTCCTCTTGAGATGCAACCGGAACGCCGGGAATACTTGACCGACCACGCAGGAAAAGGATCCCTCCTCTCGAGCTAGGAGGCAGAAACGGGGCTCCTCTGGATGTGGGCGGACTGTCGTGCTTCCTCTCGAGTGGAGATGGGTATGTCGGGGAACTTCTTGAGTTGCAGCAAGGGTGTGAAGGACCCTTTGGAAGTT
>NW_017199433.1:0-7341 GCF_001704415.2 Capra hircus | reverse complement strand
AAAGCCTCGAGGGAAAGCCACAGATCCCTTGATGCACGCGAAGGAAGCGTGACACTGCTGCTACAGCTCGGGAGGAAAGCGCACATGCATGCCCCCACTCGAGGCTAGGACTGACTCCCCTGGGTAGACTCCAGAAGTACCCCAAGATCCATGTCAACACTGGAGAGGAATCCTCAGGTTCCGGCACCGATTCCTCACAAGGTCTTAGGCCCCAACATCGACGGGAGAGGAATCCCGAGAGGCTCCCGAGCAACTCGCATGTGGACTGGCGTTTCCTGAGCCACCATAGCGGATCCCTATTGGTCCCCGTCGTAAGTCGAGAGCACCTGCCGCAACTCGAGAAAATCCAGGAGGTTCTCCCCACCAGGCGAGATGAGGCCATTTCCGCTGAGGCGTCTAGAGGCTAATCACATCTAACATCTGGAACTTCCAAAGGGTCCTTCACACCCTTGCTGCAACTCAAGAAGTTCCCGACATACCCGTCTCCACTCGAGAGAAAGCACGAGAGTCCCGCCCACATCCAGAGGAGCCCCGTTTCCGCCTGATAGATCCAGAGGAGGGATCGTTTCCCTGTGTGGTCGTGAAAGAATTCCGGCGTTCCCGGCGCATCTCAAGAGGAGGCGCTCTCCACAGGAAAGGCAAGAGGAACTCGAGGGTCGTGCCACCATTCCCAGAATCCGCCAGAAAATTCCTTGTCGGGAATTTTATTGGCCTTCCGCGTAAACCTAGCTATTCAGCCTTTTTCCTCCAGTTAATCTTCTTACTACCCTATAATTTCTTAATCTCATCTTACATTAATAAATACACAAGACTTTCCACGTCAACGCCGTCCATCCGTCGAATTCCCTGGATCCAGCGGGGCAGGACCCCGGCACACTGAGATATCTGGGGACTCTTGGAATGATGGCACAACACTGGAGTTTCTCTCGCCTTTCCTTTGGAGAGCGCCTCCTCATGAGATGCGACGGGAACACCTGGAATTCTTTCCGGAACATACAGGAAAAAGATACCTGACCGCGAGGTACGAGGCGGAAACGGGGCTCCTCTGGATGTGGGCGGGACTCTCGTGCTTCTTCTCGAGTGGAGTCAGATATGTTGGGGAACTTCTTGAGTTGCAGCAAGGGTGTGAAGGACCCTTTGGAAGTTCCAGGGTTAGGTGTGATTAGCCTCGAGACGCCTCAGCGGAAATGGGCCTCATCTCGCCTGGAGGGAGAACCTCCTGGATTTTCTCGAGTTGCGGCAGGTGCTCTTGACTTACGACGGGGACCTCAGGGACCCGCTCTGGTGGCCTCAGGAAAGGCCAGTCCCCATGCGAGTTGCTCGGGGGCCTCTCGGGATCCTCTCCTTCGACGCGGGGCCTAAGACCTTGGGTGGAGTTGGTGCCGGAACCTGCGGATTCCTCTCCAGTGCTGACATGCATCTTGCGGTACTTCTGGAGTCTCCCCAGGGGAGTCAGTCCTCGTCTCGAGTGGGGGCATGCACGTTCGCTTTCCTCACGAGCTGTAGCAGAACTGTCACGCTTCCTTCGCTTGGATCAAGGGATCTGTGGCTTTCCCTCGAGGCTTTCCCAGGAGGCTTTCCCACGAGGCTTTCCCACAGGGCTGTCCCACGTGCCACCGTGGTGTGAGTTGATCCTTGGCTTGAAAGTCGAGGCAGTGCAGGGAAACAGGTTTCCCTGGAATGGACTGAGACATCTCGGGACTCTGGGAATGGTGGCACGACCCTGGAGTTCCCTCTCGCCTTTCCTGTGGGAGCGCCTCCTCTTGAGATGAGACAGGAACGCGGGAGTTCTTTCCCGACCATGCAGGGAAAGGATCCCTCCTCTCGAGCTAGGAGGCGGAAACGGGGCTCCTCTGTATGTGGGCGGACTCTCGTTCTTCCTCTCGTGTGGAGAGAGGTATGTCGGGGATCTTCTTGAGTTGCAGCAAGGGTGTGAAGGACCCTTTGGAAGTTCCAGAGGTTAGGTGTGATTAGACTCGAGACGCCTCAGCGGAAATGGGCCTCATCTCGACTGCAGGGGAGAACCTCCTGGGTTTTCTCGAGTTTCAGCAGGTGCTCTCCAGTTACGACCGGGACTTATGTAACCCGCTCTGGTCCGCTCAGGTAATGCAGTCGACTTGCGAGTTGCTAAGGGGCCTCTCGGGATTCCTCTCCGGTCGATGATGGGGCCTAAGACCTTTTTTGGAATCGGTGCCCGAACCTGAGGTTTCCTCTCCAGTGCTGAAATGGATCTTGGGGTACTACTGGAGTCTCCACAGGGGAGTCATCTTCGTCTCCAATGGGGGCATGCACGTGCGCTTTTCTCCGGAGCATTAGGAGCAGAGTCAATTTTCCCGTTGGGTTGATCAGGGGTTTCTTGTTTTCCTCGAGGCTTTCCCTCGAAGCTTTCCCACGAGGCTTTCCCACAGGGCTGTCCCACGTGACACCGTGGTGTGAGTCGATCCTCGGCTTGAAAGTCGAGCAGTGCAGGGAAAACAGGTTTCCCTGGAATGGACTGAGGCATCTGGGGACTCTGGGAATGTGGCACGACCCTGGTTTTCCTCTCGCCTTTTCCTGTGGGCGCCTCCTCTTGAGATGCGACTGGAACCCCTGGAATTCTTTGCCGAACACGCAGGGAAAGGATCCCTCCTCTAGAGCTAGGAGGCGGAAACGGGGCTCCTCTGGATGTCGGCGGGACTCTCGTGCTTCCTCTCGAGTGGAGACGGGTATGTTGGGCAACTTCTTGAGTTGCAGAAAGTTTGTGAAGGACCCTTTGGAAGTTCCAGAGGTTTGGTCTGATTAGCCTCGAGACGCCTCAGCACAAATGGGACTCATCTCGCCTGGAGGGGAGAACCTCCTGGATTTTATCGAGATGCGGTAGGTGCTGTCGACTTACGACGGCGACCTCAGGGACCCGCTCTGGTGGCCTCAGGAAAGGCCAGTCCCCATGCGAGTTGTTCGGGGACACTCAGAATTCCTCTCCCATCGATGCCCGGGCCTAAGATCTTGTGTAGAGTCGGTGCTGGAACCTGAGGATTCCTCTCCAGTGCTGACATGGATCTTGGGGTACTTCTGGAGTCTCCCAGGGGAGTCAGTCCTCGTCTCGAGTGGGGGCATGCACGTGCGCTTTCCCCCGAGCTGTAGCAGCAGGGTCGCACTTCCCTTCGCGTGGATCAAGGGATCTGTGGCTTTCCCTCGAGGCTTTCCGACGAGGCTTTTCCACGAGGCTGTCCCACAGGGCTGTCCCTCGTGCCACCGTGGTGTGAGTCGATCCTCAGCTTGAAAGTCGAGGCTGTGCAGGGAAAACACGTTACCCTGGAATGGACTGAGACATCTGGGGACTCTGGGAATGGTGGCACGACCCTGGAGTTCCTCTCGCCTTTCCTGTGGAGAGCGCTCCTCTTGGGATGCGACCGGAATGCCGGGAATTCTTTCCCGACCACGCAGGGAAAGGATCCCTCCTCTCGAGCTAGGAGGCGGAAACGGGGCTCCTCTGGATGTGGGTGGGACTCTCGTGCTTCCTCTCAAGTGGAGACGGGTATGTCGGGAACTTCTTGAGTTGCAGCATGGGTGTGAAGGACTCTTTGGAAGTTCCAGAGTTTTGGTGTGATTAGCCTCGAGACGCCTCAGCACAAATGGGCCTCATTTAGCCTGGAGGGGAGAACCTCCTGGATTTTCTCGAGTTGCGGCATGTGCTCTCGACTTACGATGGGGAACTCAGGGACCCACTCTGGTGGCCTCAGGAAAGGCCAGTCCCCATGCGAGTTGCTCGGGGCCACTCGGGGATTCCTCTCCCGTCGATGCCGGGCCCTAAGACATTGTGTGGAGTCGGTGCCAGAACTTGAGGATTCCTCTCCAGTGCTGACATGGATCTTGGAGTACTTCTGGAGTTTCCTCAGCGGAGTCAGTCCTTGTCTCGAGTAGGGCTTGCACGTGCGCTTTCCTCCCGAGCTGTAGCAGCAATGTCACGCTTCCCTTCGCGTGGATCAAGGGATCAGGGGCTTTACCTCGAGGCTTTCCCCCGAGGCTTTCCCAAGGCTTTCCCATGGATGTCCACGTGCCATCGTGGTGTGAGTCGATCCTCGGCTTAAAGTCGAGGCAGTGCAAGGAAAACAGGTTTCCTGGAATGGACTGAGACATCTGGGGGACCCTGGGAATGTGGCACGACCCTGGAGTTCCTCTAGCCTTTCCTGTGTGAGCGCCTCGTCTTGAGATGCGACGGGAATGCCGGGAATTCTTTCCCGACCACGCAGGGAAAGGATCCCTCCCTCGAGCTAGCAGGCGGAAACGGGCTCCTTTGGATGTGGGCGTGACTCTCGTGCTTCCTCTCGAGTGGAGACCGGTATGTCGGGCAACTTCTTGTTTGCAGAAAGGTTGTGAAGGACCTTTGGAAGTTCCAGAGGTTAGGTCTGATTAGCCTCGAGACGCCTCAGCACAAATGGGCCTCATCTCGCCTGGAGGGGAGAACCTCCTGGATTTTCTCGAGTTGCGGCAGGTGCTCTCTCAACTTACGACGGGGACCTCAGGGACCCGCTCTGGTGGCCTCAGGAAAGGCCATTCCCCATGCGAGTTGCTCGCGGGCCTCTCGGGATTCCTCTCCCGTCGATGCCGGGGCCCAAGACCTTGTGTGGAGTCAGTGCCGGAACCTGAGGATTCCTCTCCAGTGCCGACATGGATCTTGGGGTACTTCTGGAGTCTCCCAGTGGAGTCAGTCCTCCTCTCGAGTGGGGGCATGCACGTGTGCTTTCCTCCGAGCTGTAACAGCAGTTTCACGCTTCCATAGACATGGATCATGAGATCTGTGGCTGTCGCTTGAGGCTTTCCCATGAGGATTTCCCACGAGGCTTTCCCACAGAGCTGTCCCACGAGCCACCGTGGTGTGAGTCGATCCTCGCTTGAACGTCCAGGCAGTGCAGGGAAAAAAGGTTTCCCTGGAATGGACAGAGACATCTGGTGGACTCTGGGAATGGTGGCACGACCCTGGAGTTCCTCTCGCCTTTCCTGTGGAGAGCGCCTCCTCTTGAGATGCGACAGGAAGGCCGGAATTCTTTCCCGACCACACGCAGGGAAAGGATCCCTCCTCTCGAGCTAGGAGGCGGAAACGGGGCTCCTCTGGATGTGGGCAGAACTCTCGTGCTTCCTCTCGAGTGGAGACTGGTATGTCGGGGAACTTCTTGAGTTACAGCAAGGGTGTGAAGGACCCTTTGGAAGTTCCAGAGCTTCGGTGTGATTAGCCTCGAGACGCCTCAGCGGAATGGGCCTCATCTCGCCTGGAGGGGAGAACCTCCTCGATACTCTCGAGTTGAGGCAGGTGCTCTCGTGTTACGACGGGGACATCAGGGACCAGCTCTGGTGGCCTCAGGAAAGGCCAGTCCCGATGCGAGTTGCTTGGGGGCCTCTCGGGATTCTTCTCCCGTCGATGCCGGGGCTTAAGATCTTGTGTGGAGTGGGTGCCGGAACTTGAGGATTCCTCTCCAGTACTGACATGGATCTTGGTGTATTCTGGAGAATCCCCAGGGGAGTCAGTCCTCGTCCCGAGTGGGGGCATGCACGTGTGCATTCCTCCGAGCTGTAGCAGCAGTGTCGCGCTTCCTTCGCCGTGGATCAAGGGATCTGTGGCTTTGCCTCGAGGCTTTCCCACGAGGCTTTCCCACAAGGCTGTCCACGTGCACCCGTGGTGTGAGTCGATCCTCGGCTTGAAAGTGGAGGCAGTGCAGGGAAAACAGGTTTCCATGCAGAGGACTGAGACATCTGGGGGACTCTGGGAATGGTGGCACGACCCTGGAGTTCCTCTCGCCTTTCCTGTGAGAGCGCCTCCTCTTGAGATGCAACGGGAACGCTGGGAATACTTGACCGACCAGCAGGAAAAGGATCTCCTCTCGAGCTAGGAGGCAAACGGGGCTCCTCTGGATGTGGGCGGGACTGTCGTGCTTCCTCTCGAGTGGAGACGGGTATGTCGGGGAACTTCTTGAGTTGCAGCAAGGGTGTGAAGGACCCTTTGGAAGTTCCAGAGGTTAGTTTTGATTAGCTTCGAGACGCCTCATTGGAAATGGGCCTCATCTCGCCTGGAGGGACAACCTCCTGGATTTTCTCGGGTTGCGGAGGTGCTCTCGACTTGCGACGGGGACCTCAGGGACCCGCTCTGGTGGCCTCAGGAAATGCCAGTCCCCATGCGAGTTGCTCGGGGGCCTCTCGGGATTCCTCTCCCGTCGATGCCGGGGCTAAGACCTTGTGTGGAGTCGTTGCTGCAACCTGAGGATTCCCCTCCAGTGCTGACATGGATCTTGGGGAACCTTGGAGTCTCCCAGGGGAGTCAGTCCTCGTCTCGTGTGGGGGCATGCACATGGGCTTTCCTCTCGAACTGTAGCAGCAGTGTCGGCTCCTTCGCGTGGATCAAGGGATCTGTGGCTTTCCCTCGAGGCTTTCCCACGAGGCTTTCCCACAAGGCTGTCCCACGTGCCACTTGTGGTGTGAATCGATCCTCGCTTGAAATTCGAGGCAGTGCAGGGAAAACAGGTTTCCCAGGAATGGACTGAGACATCTGGGGACTCTGGGAATGGTGGCACGACCCTGGATTTCCTCTCGCGCCTTTCCTGTGGAGAACGCCTCCTGTTCAGATGCGTGGGAACGCCAGGAATCCTTTCCCGACGACACAGGGAGAGAATCAATCCTCTTCGAGCTATGAGGCGGAAACGGGGCTCCTCTGGATGTGGGCGGACTCTCGTGTTTCCTCTCGAGTGAAGACGGGTATGTCGGGGAACTTCTTGAGTTGCAGCAAGGGTGTGAAGTACCCTTTGGAAGTTCCAGAGGTTAGGTGTGATTAGCCTCGAGACGCCTCAGGGAAATGGGCCTCATCTCGCCTGAAGGGGAGAACCTCCATGGATTTTCTCGAGTTGCGGGCAGGTGCTTTCCACGTAGGACGGGGACCACAGGGACAAGCTCTGGTGGCCTCAGGGAAGGCCAGTCCCCATGCGAGTTGCTCGGGGCCTCTTAGGATTCCTCTCGTTGATGCCGGGCCTAAGTCCTTGTGTGGAGTCGTTGCCGGAATCTGAGGATTCCTCTCCAGTGCTGACATGGATTTAGGGGTATTCTAGAGTCTCCCCATGGGAGTCAGTCCTCGTCAGATTGGGGGCATGCACTTGGGCTTTTCCTTCGAGCTGTAGGAGCAGTGTCACGCTTCCCTTCGCGTGGATCAAGGGATCTGTGGCTTTCCTCGAGGCTTTCCACACGAGGCTTTCCCGAGCTTCCCACAGGGCTGTCCACGTGCCACCGTGGTGTGAGTCGATCCTCGGCTTGAAAGCCGAGGCAGTGCAGGGAAAAGAGGTTTCCCTGGAATGCACGGAGACATCTGGGGGACTCTGG
>NW_017199432.1:0-19574 GCF_001704415.2 Capra hircus | reverse complement strand
CGTGCACCTTGTGCGTGAAGTCGATCCTCGCGCTTGAAAGTTGAGGCAGCTCAGGTAACACAGGTTTCCCTGGATTTAGACTGAGAACATCTGGGGGACTCTGGGAATGTGGACGACCCTGGATTCCTCTTCCTTTCCTGCTGGAGGAGGCCTCCTTTGAGATGCGCGGGGAACGCGGAATTCTTTCACCGACCACGCAGCGTAAACGATCCCTACCTCTCGAGCTAGGAGCAGAAACGGGGCTCCTCTGGATGTGGGCGGGACTCCGTGGTCCTCTCGAGTGGAGACGCGTTATTTCGGGGAACTTTCTTGAGTTGCAGCAAGGGTGTGGAAGGACCCTTTGAAAGTTTCCAGAGTTAGATTGTGATTAGCTCGGACGCCTCGCGGAAATGGACCTCATCTCGCCTGGAAGGGGAGAACCTCCGTGGATTTTCTCGAGTTGCCGGCAGGTGCTCTCGACTACGATGCGGTACCTCAGGGAACCCGCTCTGGTGCCTCAGGAAGGCCAGTCCCCATTGGAGTTGCTCGGGGCTCACGGGATTCCTTCTCCCTTCGATGCCAGCGGCCTAAGATCACTTGTGTTGGAGTCTGAGAACAGTCGGTTGGAACCTGAGGATTCCTCTCCAGTGCTGACATGATCTTGGGGTACTTCTGGAGTCTCCCAGGGGAGTCGGTCTTGTCTCGAGTGGGGGCATGCCACTGCGCTTTCCTTCTGAGCTGTACCAGCCAGTGTCCGCTTCCCTTCGCCTGGATCAAGGGATTGTGGCTTTCCCTCGAGGCTTTCCCACGAGGCTTTCCCACGAGGCTTTCCCACAGGGGCTTCCCACGTGCCACCGTGGTGTGAGTCGATCCTCGGCTTGAAAGTCGAGCAGTGCAGGGAAAACGGTTTCCCTGGAATGGACGGAGACATCTGGGGGCTCTGGGCAATCGGTGGCCACGACCCTGGAGTTCCTCTCGGCTTTCCTGTGGAGAGAGCGCCTCCCTCTTGCAGATTCGCCCGCAACGCCTTCGCACCGGCCTTCGACCACGCAGGGAAAGGATCCCTCCTTCGAGCTAGGAGGCGGAAACCGGGGCTCCTCTGGATGTGGGCGGGACTCTCCGTGCTTCCCTTCGAGTGGAGACGGGCATGTCGAAGAACTTCTTGAAGTTGCAGCAAGGGTGTGAAGGACCTTTGGAAGCTTCCAGAGTTTAGCGTCCCCCGTGCATTCTACGCGGTTCCAAAATCCAGACGAACCCCACACGTGTGATTTCCTCAAGATGCCTCAGCGGAATTGAGCCTCATCTCGCCTGGCAGGGGAGAACCTCCTGGATTTCTCGAATGTCGGCAGGTAGTCTCGGCTTTACGACGGGGTGGCACGTGGCACAGCCCTGTGGGAAAGTGGCGTGGGAAAGCCTCGTTGGAAAAGCCCTCGTGGGAAAGCCGCAAGGGAAAGCCCCTGATCCCTTGATCCACGCGAAGGGAAGCGTGACACTGCTGCTACAGCTCGGGAGGAAAGCGCACTTGCATGCCCCCACTCGAGACGAGGACTGACTCCACTGGGGAGACGCCAGAAGTACCCCAAGATCCATGTCGGCACTGGAGAGGAATCCTCAGGTTTCGGCACCGACTCCACACAAGCTCTTAGGCCTCGGAATCGACGGGAGAGGAATCCCGAGAGGCCCCCGAGCAACTCGCATGGGGACTGGCCTTTCCTGAGGCCACCAGAGCGGGTCCCGGGTGTCCCCGTCGTAAGTTTTGAGCACCTTCCGCAACTCGAGAAAATCCAGGAGGTTCTCCCCTCCAGGCGAGATGAGGCCCATTTCCGCTCAGGCGTCTCGAGGCTAATCACACCTAACCTCTGGAACTTCCAAAGGGTCCTTCACACCCTTACTGCAACTCAAGAAAATCCCCGACTAACCCGTCTCCACTCTAGGGGAAGCACGAGAGTCCTGCCCACATCCAGAGGAGCCCCCGTTTCCACCTCCTAGCTCGAGAGGAGGGATCCTTTCCCTGCGTGTTCGGGAAAGAATTCCCGGCGTTTCTGTCGCATCTCAAGAGGAGGCGCTCTCCACAGGAAAGGCGAGAGGAACTCCAGGGTCGTGCCACCATTCCCAGAGACCCCCAGATGTCTCAGTCCATTTCAGAGAAACCTGTTTTCCCTGCACTGCCTTCACTTTCAAGCCGAGGATCGACTCACACCACCGTAGCACGTTGGACAGCCCTGTGGGAAAGGCTCGTGGGAAAGCCTCGATGGGAAAGCCTCGAGGCTAAGCCACAGATCCCTTGATCCAAGCGAAGGGAAGCGTGACACTGCTTCTACAGCTCGAGAGGAAAGCGCACGTGTAGGCCCCCACTCGAGACGAGGACTGACTCCCCTGGGGAGACTCCAGAAGTACCCCAAGATCCATGTCAGCACTGGAGAGGAATCCTCAGGTTCCGAAACCGACTCCACACAAGGTCTTAAGCCCCGGCATGGAAGGGAGAGGAATCCCGAGAGGCCCCCGAACAACTCGCATAGGGACCGGCCTTTCCTGAGGCCACCAGAGCGGGTCCCTGTGGTCCCGTCGTAAGTCGAGAGCACCTGCCACAACTCGAGAAATTTCAGGGGGTTCTCCCCTCCAGGCGAGATTAATGCCTTTTCCCCTGAGGCGTCTCGAGTCTAATCACACCTAACCTCTGGAACTTCCAATGGGTCCTTCACACCCTTGCTGCAACTCAAGAAGTTCCCCGACATACCCGTCTCCACTCGAGAGGAAGTACGAGATTCCCGCCCACATCCAGAGGAGCCCCGTTTCCGCCTCCTAGCTCGAGAGGAGGGATTCTTTCCCTGAGTGGTCGGGAAACAATTCCCGGCGTTCCCGTCGCATCTCAAGAGGAGGCGCTCTCCACAGGAAAGGCGAGAGGAACTCCAGGGTCGTGCCACCATTCCCAGAGTCCCCCAGATGTCTCAGTCCATTCCAGGGAAACCTGTTTTCCCTGCACTGCCTCGACGTTCAAGCCGAGGATCGACTCACACCACGGTGGCTCGTGGGACAGCCCTGTGGGAAAGTCTCGTGGGAAAGCCTCGTGGGAAAGCCTCAAGCGAAAGCCACAGATCCCTTGATCCACCCGAAGGGAAGCGACACTGCTGCTACAGCTCGGGAGAAAAGCGCACGTGCATGCCCCCACTCGAGAGGAGGACTTACTCCCTTGCTGAGACTCCAGAAGTACCCCAAGATCCATGTCACCACTGGAGAGGAATCCTCAGGTTCCGGTACCGATTTCACACAAGGTCTTAGGCGCCAGCATCGACGGGAGAGGAATCCCAAGAGGCCGCCTAGCAACTCGCTTGGGGACTGGCCTTTCCTGAGGGCACCAGAGCGGATCCCTGAGGTCCCCGTCGTAAGTCGAGAGGACCAGCCACAATTCGAGAAAATCCAGGAGGTTCTTCCCTCCAGGCGAGATGAGGCCCATTTCCGCTGAGGCGTCTCGAGGCTAATCACACCTAACGTCTGGAATTTCCAAAGGGTCCTTCACACTCTTGCTGCAACTCAAGAAGTTCCCCGACAAACCCGTCTCCAATCGAGAGGAAGCACGAGAGTCCCGCCATATCCAGAGGTGCCCCGTTTCCGCCTCCTAGCTCGAGAGGAGGGATCCTTTCCCTGCGTGGTCGCGAAAGAATTCCCGGCGTTCCCATCACATCTCAAGAGGAGGCCCTCTCCACAGGAAAGGCGAGAGTAACTCCAGGGTCGTGCCACCATTCCCAGAGTCCCCCAGAAGTCTCAGTCCATTCCAGGGAAAGCTGTTTTCCCTGCACTGCCTCGACTTTCAAGACGAGGATCGAGTAACACCACGGTGGCACGTGGGACAGCCCTGTGGGAAAGCCTCGTGGGAAAGCATCCAGGGAAAGCCACTGATTCCTTGATCCACGCGAAGGGAAGCGTGACCCTGCTGCTACAGCTCGGGAGGAAAGTGCACGTGCATGCCCCCACTCGAGACGAGGTCTGACTCCCCTGGGGAGACTCCAGAATTATCCCAAGATGCATGTCAGCACTGGAGAGGAATCCTCAGGTTCCGGCACCGATTCCACACAAGGTCTTAGGTCCCTGATCGCCGGGAGAGGAATCCCGAGAGGCCCCCGAGCAACTTGCAAGGAGACTGGCCTTTCCTGAGGCCACCAGAGCTGGCCCCTGAGGTCCCCGTCGTAAGTCGAGAGCACCTGCCGCCACTCGAGAAAATCCAGGAGGTTCTCCCCTCCAGGCGAGATGAGGCCCATTTCCGCTGAGGCGTTTCGAGGCTAACCACAACTAACCTCTGGAACTTCCAAAGGGTCCTTCACACCCTTGCTGCAACTCAAGAAGTTCCCCAACATTCCCGTCTCCACTCGAGAGGAAGCACGAGAGTCCCGCCCACATCCAGAGGAGCCCCGTTTCCGCCTCCTAGCTCGAGAGGTGGGATCCTTTCCCTGCGTGGTCGGGAAAGAATTCCCGGCGTTCCCGTCGCATCGCAAGAGGAGGCGCTCTCCACAAGAAAGACGAGAGGAACTCCAGGGTCGTGCCACCATTGCCAGGGACCCCCAGATGTCTCACTCCATTCCAGGGCAAACCAGTTTTCCCTGCACTGCCTCGACTTTCAAGCCGAGGATCGACTCACACCACCGAGGCACGTGGGAAAACCCTGTGGGAAAGCCTCGTGGGAAAGCCTCGTGGGAAAGCCTCGAGGGAAAGCCACAGATCCCTTGATCCAAGCGAAGGGAATTGTGACACTGCTGCTACAGTTGGAGAAGAAAGCGCCCGTGCATGCCCCCACTCGAGACGAGAACTGACTCCCCTGGGGAGACTCCAAGAGTACCCCAAGATCCATGTCAGCACTGGAGAGGAATCCTCAGGTTTCGGCACCGACTCCACACAAGGTCTTAGGCTCCGGCATCGACGGGAGAGGAATCCCAAGAGGCCCCCGAGCAACTCCAATGGGACTGGCCTTTCCTGAGGCCACCAGAGCGGGTCCCTGAGGTCACCGTCGCAGTCGAGAGCTCCTGCCGAAACTCGAGATAATCCAGGAGGTTCTCCCCTCCAGGCGAGATGAGGCCCATTTCCGCTGAGGCGTCTCGAGGCTAATTACCTCTAACCTCTGAAACTTCCAAAGGGTCCTTCACACCCTTGCTGCAACTCAAGAAGTTCCCCGACATACCCGTCTCCACTTGAGAGGAAGCACAGGAGTCCCGCCCACATACAGAGGAGCCGCGTTTCTGCCTCCTAGCTCGAGAGTAGGGATCCTTTCCCTGCGTGGTCGGGAAAGAATTCCCGGCATTCCCGGCGCATCTCAACAGGAGACACTCTCCACAGGAAAGGCGAGAGGAACTCCAGGGTCGTGCCACCATTCCCAGAGTCCCCCAGATGTCTCAGTCCATTAAAGGGAAACCTGTTTTCCCTGCACTGCCTCGACTTTCAAGCCGAGGATCGACTCACACCACGGTGGCACGTGTGCCAGCCCTGTGGGAAAGCCTCGTGGGAAGGCCTCATGGGAAAGCCTCGTGGGAAAGCCTCGAGGGAAAGCCACAGATCCCTTGATCCACGCGACGGGAAGTGTGACACTGCTGCTACAGTTTGTGAGGAAAGCTCACGTGCATGCCCCCACACGAGATGAGTACTGACTCCACAGGGGAGACTCCAGAAGAACCCCAAAATCCATGTCAGCACTGGAGAGGAATCCTCAGGTTCCGGCCCCGACTCCTCACAAGGTCTTAGGCCCCGACATCGACGGGAGAGGAATCCCAAAAGGCCCCCTTGCAACTCCCATGGGCACTGGCCTTTCCTGAGGCCACCAGAGCGGGTCCCTGAGGTCCCCATCGTAACTCGAGAGACCCTGCCCAACTCGAGAAAATCCAGGAAGTTCTCCCCTCCAGGCGAGATGAGGCCCATTTCCTCTGAGGCGTCTGGAGGCTCATCACACCTAAACTCTGGAAATTCAAAAGGGTCCTTGCTGCAACTCAAGAAGTTCCCCGACATACCCGTCTCCACTCGAGAGGAAGCACGAGGGTCCCGCCCAAATCCAGAGGAACCCCGTTTCCGCCTGGCAGCTCGAGATGAGGGATCCTATCCTGCTTAGTCAGGAAAGATTTTTCGGCGTTCCCGTGGCATGTCAAGAGCAAGGGCTCTCAATAGGAAAGGAGAGAGGAACTCCAGGGTCGTGCCACCATTCCAAGAGTCCCCCAGATGTCTCAGTCCATTTCAGAGGAACCTGTTTTCCCTGCACTGCCTCGACTTTCACGCCGAGGATCCACTCACACCATGGTGGCACGTGGGACAGCCCTGTGGGAAAGCCTCGTGGGAAAGCCTCGAGGGAAAGCCACAGATTCCGTGATCCCCGCGACCGGAAGCGTGACACATCTGCTACACTGTCCCTGAGGTCACGGTCGTATGTCGAGAGCACCTGCCGCAACTCGAGAAAATCCAGGAGGTTCTCTGCTCCAGTCGAGATGAGGCCCATTTTCTCTGCGGCGTCTCGAGAGCAATCACACCTAAACTTTGGAACTTCCAAAGGGTTCTACACACCCTTGCTACAACTCAAGAAGTTCCCCGACATACCCGTCTCCACTCCAGAGGAAGCACGAGTGTCCGGCCACCTCCAGAGGAGCTCCGTTTCGGCCGCCAAGCTCGAGATGAGGGATCCTTCCCTGCTTCCTCGGGAAAGAATTCCCGACGTTTCCGACGTATCTCAAGAGGAGTCACACTGCACAGGAAAGGCGAGAGGAACTCATGGGTCGTGCCACCATTCCAAGAGTCCCCCAAATGCCTCAGTCCATTCCAGAGGATCCTGTTTTGCCTGAACTGCTTCGACTTTCACGCCGAGGATCGCCTCACACGACGGTGGCACGTGGGAGAGCCCTGTGGGAAAGCCTCGTGGGAAAGCCTCGAGGGAAAGCCACAGATCCCTTGATCCAGGCGACGGGAAGACTAACACTGTAGCTACAGCACGGGAGAAAAGCGCACGTGCATGCCCCCACTCGAGACGAGGACTGACTCCCCTGGGGAGACTCCAGAAGTACCCCAAGATGCATGTCAGCCCTGGATAGGAATCCTCAGGTTCCGGCCCTGACTCCACACAAGGTCTTAGGCCCTGGCATCGACGGGAGAGGAAGAGCGACAGGCCTTCTAGCAACTCGCATGGGGACTGGCCTTTCCTGAGGTCACCAGAGCGGGTCCATGAGTTCCCCGTCGTTATTCGAGAGCACCTGCCGTAACTCGGTAAAATCCAGGAGGTTCTCCCCTCCAGGCGAGATGAGGCCCGTTTCCACTGAGGTGTCTCGAGTCTAATCACACGTGACCTCTGGAACTTCCAAAGAGTCTTTCACAGTCATGCTGCAACTCAAGAAGTTCCCCGACATACCCGTCTCCAGTCAAGAGGAAGCACGAGGGTCCCGGCCAAATCCAGAGGAACCCCGTTTCCGGCTCGTAGCTCGAGATGAGGGATCCTTTCCCTGCTTGTTCGGGAAAGAATTCCCGGCATTCCCATCGCATCTCAAGAAGAGGTGCTCTCCAAAGGAAAGGGGAGAGGAACTGCAGGGTCGTGCCACCATTCCAAGACTCCCCCAGATGTCTCAGTCCATTCCACAGGAACCTGTTTTCCTTGCACTGGCTCGGCTTTGATGCCAAGGATCGACTCACACCACCGTGACTCGTGGGACAGCCCTTTGGGAAAGCCTCGTGGGAAGGACTCGAGGGAAAGCCACAGATCCCTTGGTCCACGCAAGGGGAAGCGTGAGACTGCTGCTACAGCATGGGAGAAAAGGGCACGCTCATGCCCCCACTCGAGACGAGGCCTGACTCCCTTGTGGAGATTCCAGAAGTACCCCCAAATCCATGTCAGCACTGGAGAGGAATCCTCAGCTTCCGGCCCCGACTCCACCCAAGGTCTTAGGCCCCGGCATCGACGGGAGAAGAATCACGAGAGGCCCCCTAGCAACACGCATGATGACTGTCCTTCCCTGCGGCCGCCACAGCAGGTCCCTGAAGTCCCCGTCGTAACTCGTGAGCACTTGCTGAAACTCGGGAATATCCAGGAGCCTCTCCATTCCAGGCGACATGAGGCCCATTTCCGCTGAGGCATTTCGAGACTAACCACACCTAACTTCTGGAACTTCCAAAGGGTCCTTCACACCCTTGCTGCAACTCAAGAAGTTCCCCAACATACCCGTTCCTCTTCACATTCGGCCATAATGGTGGTGTCATCTGCATATCTAAGTTGATTGATATTTCTACCGGCAATCTTGATTCCAGCTCATGTATCTTCCATCCCAGCATTTTTCATGGTGTACTCATGTACTCTGCATAGAACTTAAATAAACAGGGTGACAATATACAGCCTTGACATACTCCTTTTCCTTTTTGGAACCAGTCTGTTGTTCCATGTCCTGCTCTAACTGTTGCTTCCTGACCTTCATCCAGATTTCTCAAGAGGCAGGTTAGGTGGTCTGGTATTCCCATCTCTTTCAGAATTGTGGCTAAAACAACAGTATAAGGACCTTTCCGATGTCAGGCCAAGGAATTGTGTTTCCAGTCATTGAGCCACACCTGATCACTGAGCACAAATTCATGAATCTGTTCCTCAAGGGGGAATGATATTCTTTTTTATACAAACTTAGTTACCTGATTTTTTAGCTTACCTAATTGTTCCATCTGCTGTGAAATCCCACCCCCTTACTTGTAGCAAATCTGCTAACACCTGCCTCACTGTGGGAGGGGGTCTCCCATAGAAAATTTCATAAGGACAACAACTATGGGAACGTGCGGTTACCCGTAATATGAGTAAGTCTGCCGGAAGCAAGCCCATCCATGTACAGTCAGTCTCTATGATCCATTTTGAAAGTGTCTCTTCAAGAGTTTGGTTGTTTCTTTCCACCATTCCAGAACACTGGGGCCTATATGCTGTATGTACTTTCCACTGATATTTAGAGCTTCACATACCTGTTAATTAACGCGGCTACAAAGACAGGGCCATTGTCGGATTCTATACTGGTTGGAAACCCAAGTCTGGGAATTATTTCTCAAATCAGCGAGCTACTTCATTTTCTTTTTCAGATCAGGTAGGGAAGGCCTCTGCCCAACCGGAGAAGGTACCTACTATTCTAGTAAGTCATGATAACAGGTGACTGCCTTTGCTTCCCCGAAGGACACTCGCTTTCCCTGCATCCTGAGAACTCCACGTCTCAGCCAGTTGGAAAAGCGCTTCTTGGAGGTCATTATTCAGGGGCAATTTCCCCTGGAGCCCGGGGCCATAGGGAGCGGCTCCACACTCCCAGGGAAAGGCAGAGCCACAGCCACACATCTGTCCCATCCCCTTTGCTCTGTAGGAGAGCTCTAGTGAGCCTAGGTCTGTCAGGAAAATTCTTGGCTCCTATGGGGACACATTCTATGTGTGAAACTGCATCCAGGACCTAGGGGCCACAGGGCGCCTGTTTCTCTCGGGGGCGGAGGGGTGGGGGGCCTGAAGCAGTGCGGCCCAGCAACAGCTTCCACATCCATCCAATTGCTCTTTTCTTACCTCTGATAGAACTAGCTTTGTTCCAGCCTTTGGCCATTTGGAGGCAAGCGGGCCCCACTTCCTCCCCAAGGAGGCATGGGACCTACTTTGAGTGGAAAGGCCCCTCACGGAGCTGAACCCAGGAAGGCACCCAGTCATGTCTGACACATTCCTGCATCCTGCTTCTTCATGAGCAATACCGCTATAAGCTAGGAATGTCTTTCCAAGGCTCAGAAAGGACAGGGGAGATGCATGGTGCTGCCTCTGGAATTTCGGTCCTCTGAGCAGACCTGGAGGTCTCCCCTTGAAGGAGCTAACCAGTTTCTTCCAAATACACGCTTGCAAACACACACTGGGTGGCTGCCTCTTCTTCCCTGAAGGACGATCACTTTCCCCACATCCTGTGAACTCTGCATCCCAGCCTGCTGGAAAAGCGCTTCTTGGAGGTCATTTTTCAGGGACAATTTTCCCTGGAGCCCGGGGCCGTAGGGAGGGCCCCATGCTCGCTGGGAAAGGCAGAGTCACATCCACAGTCTGTTCTACCCCCTTTGCCCTGTGGGAGAGCTCTAGTGAGCCTAGGTCTGTTAGGAAAATTCTTGGCTCCTATGGGGACACACCCTGTGTGTTAACCTGCATATCGGACCTAGGGGCCACAGGGCGCCTGTTCCTCTCGGGGGGGACCCTGAAGTGGTGCGGCCCAGCAACAGCCTGAACATCCATCCGATTGCTCTTTTCTTCCTTCTGATAGAGCTAGCTTTGCTTCTCGCTTTGGCATTTCGGAAGCCAGGGGGAGCCCCACCGCTGTTGTCCTGGGGTCTATTGGACCCCAGCATGGCACCCGACCCCCTCAGACACACTCCCGCAGCCTCCTTCCCCATGGGCAGGACTGTTCTGACCTAGGAATGTGTTCCCAAGGCTCAGAAAATGCAGGGAGACACACGGCCCTGACTCTGGAACTGAGGCCGTTGGAGCAGGCCTGGAGGTCTGACGTCTGAGACGCCAAACACTTGCTGCAAGATACAGGTGTGAAAACACACTCTCTGGGGCTGCCTTTCCTTCCTCCAAGGAAGAGAGCTTTTCCAGTCTCCTCCGTGCTGAGTCATACAAGGCTGCAAAGGTCTGGCTTAGAGGGCATTTCTCAGCGGCAATGGCCCCTGAGGCCCTGCACACAGGGAGGGATCCTACCCTCCCAGGGGAAGTCAAAGCAACCTCCAAACAGCTGTTCTATCATCTTTCCTCTGCAGGAGGGAGCTAGTGAGCCCAGGTCTGTCTGGAACGTTCTTGGATCCTGCGGGGAAATCATCCTGGGAGCCCACCTGGATACCAGTCGTAGGGGCTAAAATTCGCATTTTCCTTCCTTGGAGCCCTAACGCAGTACAGCCTAGCAATTGCTTGAAAATCCATCCTGTTGCTGTTTTCTTCCCTCTGACAGAGCGAGCTTTGCTCCCCATTTTGGGATTTCAGAAGCAAGGTGGTGGCCTGCAACTCCTTGCCTGGGGTCCATTGGAGGTGCAAGGTGCCCTCGACCAGGTGACCCCAGCATGACACCTGGCCCCTTCAGACACACTCCCGCAGCCTGCTTCCCCATGGGCAGGACTGCTCTCACCTAGGAATGTGTTTGCAAGGCCAGGAAACTGCAGGGAGACACAAGGCCCTGATTCTGGAATTGAGTCTGTTGGAACAGGCCTGCAGGTCTTCTGTCTAACAAGCCAAACACTTGCTGCAAGATACAGGCCTGAAAACACACTCTTGGGCTGCCTTTCCTTCCTCCAAGGAAGAGAGTTTTCTCAGCCTCCTGTGGGCTGAGAGTCACACAGGGCTGAAAAGCACTTGCTGGGAGATTATTTTTCATTGGCCATGGCCCCTGAGGCCCTGTGCTCAGGGAGGGCTCCCTCCCTCCCAGGGAAAGTCAAAGGAAGCTCCAAACGGCTGTTCAATCATGTTTCTGAGAGAGTCATTGCCAAGGCAGGTTTCTAAGAAGTTCAAGGGTCCCCAAGGAGAGAGGGGTCTAGAATTCTCAAGGAGGAAGAAAGGACAAACTGTTTTCCCCTCTACATTCCTTAGGATTATATAACAATCATGCATCCTTCTTGAGGACGGTCTCTGGAAAAAACCTTCTGGCTAATCCTGTTATCTTAAAATGTAAATTATGGGAGTAGGTCTAGTGAGTCTTTACAACCTCCAGACATTCTTTTGTTCGTTGTCATAACTTATTGGAGAGTATATAACTCCATTACTAACACTAGCAAGGGGGTACGCTTTCTGCCCCTTGTGATGTCTCTGTCAGAAGCTTTCTCTATCTTCTTTATCCTTTAATAAAACTCTATTGCACAAAAGCTCTGAGCAATCAAGCCTCGTCTTGGGCCCTGGATTGAATTCTTCTCCTCCATAAGCCAAGAATCCCAGCATCTTTTCGTGGTTCAGCAACAATATTTCATTTCCTCTGCAGGAGAGAGCTAGTGAGCTTAGGTCTGTCTGGAACATTCTTGGATCCTGTGGGGAAAATATCCTCTGCACACATCTGGATACTGGGCCTAGAGGCCAAAATTCGCATTTCTTTCCCGAGGAGCCCTAACGTGGTGTGACTTAGCAACTGCTTGAAAATCCATCCCATTGCTGTTTTCCTCCTTCTGACAGAGCTAGCTTTGTTCCCTGCTTTGGGATATCTCAACCGAAGGGCCGGTCCATAGCTACTCGCCTGGGGCCCATTGGATGTGCAAGGTGCCCTCGACTAGGTGACCCTAGCATGGCACTCAGCCCTCTCAGACACACTCCCGAGGCTTCTTTCTCATGGGAAGCACTGCTCCAACCTAGGAATGTGTCTGCAATGCTTGGAAAGTGCAGTGAGACACACAGCCCTGACTCTGCAATTGAGGCCCTCAGAGCAAGCCTGCAGCTCTGATGTCTGAGAAGCAAAACACTTGCTGCAAAGAGAGGCCTGAAAACACACTCTCTGTGGATGACTTTCCTTCCTCTAAGGAAGATAGGTTTCCCAGTCTCCTGCTTCCTGAATGTCACACAGCTGGAATGTGCTTGCTTGGAGGTCGTGATTCAGTGGCAGTGACCCCTGAGGTCCTTTGCCCAGGGAGGGCTCCCACACTCACAGGAAAATCAAAGCAACTTCCAAGTGAGTCAGCTCTTCACATCAAGTGGCCAAAGTATTGGAGTTTCAGGTTCAGTATTAGTCCTTCCAATGTATATTCAGACCTGATTTCCTTTAGGATGGAGTGGTTGCGTCTCCTTGTAGTCTAAGCGACCTACAAGCATCTTCTCCAACACCACAGTTCAAAAGCATCCAATTTTCAGCTGTCACTTTCTTTATAGTACATCTTTCATATCCATCCATGACATATGGAAAAACCATAGCCTTGACTGGATGGATCTTTGTTGGCAAAGCAACGTCTCGGCTTTTTAATATGCTGTCGAGTTTGGTTATCACTTTTCTTCCAAGTCATAAATATGTTTTAAGTTCATGGAGGCAGCCATCACCTGCAGTGATTTCCAAGCCCCCCAAAATAGTCTGCTGATGTTTCCAATGTGTTCCCATCTATTTGCCATGAAGTGATGAGACTGGATGCAATGATTTTAGTTTTCTGAATGCTGAGCTTTAAGCTAACTTTTTCACTCTCCTCTTTCACTTTCATCAGGAGACTCTTTAGTTCTTCTTCACTTTCTGCCATAAGGGTGGTGTCATCTGCATATCTGAGATTCTTGATATTTCTCCCAGCAATCTGGATTCCAGCGTGTGCTTCCTCCAGCCCAGTGTTTCTCATGATGTACTCTGCATATAAGTTAAATAAGCAGGGTGACAATATACAGCCTTGACTTATTCCTTTTCCTATTTAGAACCAGTCTGTTGTTCCATGTCCAGTTCGAACTGTTTCTTCCTGACCTGCATACAGGTTTCTCAAGAGACAGGTCAGGTGGTCTGGTATTCCCATCTCTTTCAGAATTTTTCCCAGTTTATTGTGATCCACGCAGTCAAAGGCTTTGGCATAGTCAATAAAGCAGAAATAGATGTGTTTTTTTTCTGGAACTCTCTAGCTTTTTCAATGATCCAGTGGATGTTGGCAGTTTGATCTCTGGTTTCTCTGCATTTTTTAAATCCCTCTTGAACATTTGGAAGTTCACAGTTCATGTGAACTTGGAGAATTTTGAGCATTACTTTACTAGTGTGTGAGATGAGTACAATTGTGCAGCAGCTTGAATATTCTTTGTCATTGCCTTTCTTTGGGATTGGAATGAAAACTGACCTAATGACTAGATGTTTTCAATTGCATATGCTGAAAGAACTGGCTGTGCAGTTTTGAAGAAAAAAAATCATTTTAACCCATTTTCTCTGAAGTGCAAGGCATATCATGGCCATCCCTGAATCATAAAGTCACCTTTTCTTTATGTAGTCATAGTTTCATGCCTAAATTATAGGCCAACTCGTGCTCAAATGGACTCTGATGTCAGGGGCAGATCAACTAATAAAAAGCTTGGATTGTCCCTCTGGAGGAAAGTGAGATCTTGGTCCCACGAGAAGAATCTGAAGGGTTAAGGGAACTTGCAAGAGTGGGGAAAGCTTAGTCCATCCTACAAGTACCAAAATCTTAAATAAGGCTTATTTACTTTACCGAAGTAAAAAAACAGATGATGAAAATAATTGTAAATCAATGAAAGGTAAAGAAACTCATAGTCTGTTATCAAAAATTGCATTCTAAGAAAACTTTGTTCTCTTAACCTAGAGAGGAGACTAAATTCCATCTGGAACCAGCTTACCAGAAGACAAACAAACAAACAAACAAACAAACAAATTATCGGTAAGCTTAAAAAAAGTATATTCCATATATCTTGAAGTAGCAGTATTTCTGCAAAGGCATCAGTGTGAAACCATAGAGGACATGGTTAAAACCTGATTAAATAGAAATTGACAATGTAATCTGGTCACTGCTGCGACTTGCAATGCTTTAATATGATAATTGGAATTATAACTGACAGCATTTGACCGAGGACATATCAGATTTTCACGGATGTCACATAATTTCTAGGATATCTATATTAGGAACTGAAGGAATCTTTGAACCTAGGAAAGAAAACAACAGTCTCAAAGGCCCTTGCTGAATCATCTATCAGCAAGGAATGTCTTTGCAAGGATCGCAAAGTGAAGGGAAAATACACCGACCTGCCTCTGCAACTTCGGTCCTCTGAGCAGATCTGGAGGTCTCCCTTTGTATAAGCTAACCTGTTCCTTCCAAATAGAGGTTTGCAACACAAAACAAGTGGCCGCCTATTCTTCCCCGAAGGAGGCTCTCTTTCCCCACATCCTGCGAACTCCCTTTCCCAGCCTCCTGGAAAAGCGCTTCTTGCAGTTCCTTTCAGAAAATCCTATGGACGGAGAAGCCTGGTAGGCTGCAGTCCGTGGGGTCGCTGAGGGTCGGACACGACTGAGCGACTGCACTTTCATTTTCACTTTCATGCATTGGAGAAGGCAATGGCAACCCACTTACTGTTCTTGCCTGGAGAATCCCAGGGACGGGGGAGCCTAGTGGGCTACCGTCTATGGCGTCGCACAGAGTCAAACACGACTGAAGCAACTTAGCAGCAGCAGCAGCAGCAGTTCCTTTCTTAGGGGCAGTTATCCCTGAGATTGGGACCTGGAAAGGCAGAGCCACCTCCACACACACGTCTTTTCTGTCCCCTTTCCTCTGGAGGAGAGCTCTAGTGAGCCTAGGTCTGTCAGGAAAATTCTTGGCTTTGACGGGATCACACCCAGTGTGTGACCTGCATACCCGACCTAGGGGCCACAGGGCACCTGTTTTGCTCGAGTGGGTCCTGGAGGGGTGCAGCATAGCAAGAGCTTAAAAATCCATCCAATTTTTCTTTTTTTTTTACCTCGGAGAGAACGAGTTTGCTCCACCTCCCCCCTTTGGCAGTGTGGAGGGAAGAGGGCACCACCCTCTCCCAAAGGGGACATAGGGCCTACCAGGAGAGAAAGGCCCCTTGAGGAGCTGAGCCCAGGTAGGCAGCCAGTGATGTCAAGCACACTCCCGCTGCTTGCTTCTTCATGGGCACTCCCACGATCTGCTAGGAATGTCTTTGCAAGGATCTCAAAGGGAAGGGGAGATACATGGCCCTGTCTCTGGAACTTCAGTCCTCTGAGCAGATCTGGAGGTCTTGAGTTGTATAAGCAAACCTGTTCCTTCCAAATAGAGGCTTGTAAACACACCCCCGGTGGTTGCCTCTTCTTCCCCGAAGAAGTCTTTCTTTCCCCACATGCTGCGAACTCCCTGTCCCAACCTCCAAGAATAGCGCTTCTTACCATTCCTTTCTTAGAGGCAGTTATCCCTGAGCTTGGGGCCGTAGGGAGTAGCCCCACACTCACAGGGAAAGGCAAAGTCTCCTCCATACATCTCCTCTATCCCCTTTGCTCTGGAGGAGAGCTCTAGTGAGCCTAGGTCTTTCAGGAAAATTCTTGGCTTGGACAGGATCTCACCCTGTTTGTCAACCTGCATACCCAACCAGGGGCCACAGAGCACCTGTTTCAGTAAAGTGGGCCCTGAAAGGGTGCAGGCTAGCAAGAGCTTGAAAATCCATTCAATTGCGGTTTTTGTACCTCTGACAGAGCGAGCTTGGCTCCACCCTTTGGCAGTGAGGAGAAAAGAGGCATGACACCCTCCCCAAGGGGACATGGGGCCTACTTCGAGAGGAAAGGCCCCTTGTGGAGCTGAGGCCAGGAAGGCACACAGTCGTGTCAAACATACTCCCACTGCTTGCTTCTTCAGGGGCACTCCCGCTATCAGTTAGGAATGTCTTTGCAATGATCACAAAGGGAAGGGGAGATACAAGGCCCTGCTTCTGGACCTCCGGTGCTCTGAGCAAATCTCGAGGTCTCCCGTTGTTGGTCAAGGTCAAGGTCAAGTTCAAGGTCAAGGTCAAGGTCAAGTTCATGGTAAAGGTCAAGTTCTAGTTCAGCTTCAGGCTCAAGGTCAAGGTCAAGTTCAAGGTTAAGTTCAAGGTCAAGATCAAGTTCAGTTTCAAGGTCAAGTTCAAGTTCAAATTCAAGGTCAAGTTCAAGGTCAAGTGCAAGGTCAAGGTCAAGTTCGAGTTCAAGTTCAAGTTCAAGTTCAAGGTTGAGGTCAAGTTCAAGTTCAACGTCAAGGTCAAGGCCAAGTTCAAGTTCAATGTCAAGGTCAAGTTCAAGGTCAAATCAAGTTCAAGGTCAAGGCCAAGTTCAAGTTCAAGGTCAAGGTCAAGGTCAAGGTAAAGTTCAAGTTCAAGGGCAAGGCAAGGCCAAGCCCAAGGCCAAGGCAAGGGCAAGCGCAACGCCAAGGGCACGGCCAAGGCCCAGGCCAAGGCAAAGGCCAAGGCCACCAAATTGAAGCTCAAACCCCGTAACGCCTGACAAAAGGCAGAAACCACTAGGCCCCTGTGCAGAGGAAGCCACTGAAGGCAGCAAGGCCACAGAGCTCCCCGACTCCCATTCCCACAGGAAGATGTGAGGATAAAGGGCCTCATCCGAGCACAGCACCCACTCCCACCACCCCCCAACCCCGGCCCCCGCCCCCCGCAGCACGCCCCCTGAAACAACACTGTCTTCCCAGAAAAGAGAAGGGAGAAGCCATGTGTGTGCCAAAGGAGCAAGATGAACGAACGATGCCACGCCCTCCGACTTTGGGCACACCTGACGCCTCGGAACCCCGGGCCCGGCCGATGGGTCCCCGCCGTTCTCGGGCGGGAGGGGGGTCGACACGTTGGCCGAGAGCCCTTGCCCAGGCCACCTGCAAATCCCCTGAGATGTGATCCGACCACAGGGACCGCGGGCAAACGTACTGCTTGAGGTGCTGGAGGAGCCGGACGAAGCCATGGTGGGAGAGGCACACGGGCACGCTGCAGACTGCTGGCCGAGTGGGCGGGGACCCAGCAGCTCAGGACTCTGGAGAGCGGGAGGCGGCTCCGCCACCATTGACGTCAATAGGGTTTGGGTGGGTAGATGGAGGGGGCCGCCCCTGGCCTCTTTCCAAGCAGAGACCCTGGACGGAGTCTTGTGGAGCGAGTGGGCTTTTCCCGGGCACGGCTGTGCCCTGGACCGCCAAGATCCCCGTTGGGGTGGGCGGGCAGTTCGGGGGCTTTGGTTTGTGGCCCTCCCTCGCAGCGGGGGGTGGGATCAACCCCGGGTGGATCAATCAGGGGCCCTCAGCAGTGCCAAGGGAGCTCACTGCCCAGGAAACGCCCCTAGGTCCCTTTGAATTGGCCACCAATGCCCCCTTTCCCAGCCTGCCTTGCTCTGGGATTTCCTGCCTTTTCACATTCCACAGGTCCCTGGGCCTCGACTGTCCCCCGCTGGCTCCTCCGAGGCATTCTGGGACACTGGACGCTCTCTCCAGCGCCTCCACCTAGATCCCTCGCTGTCCTCTCATCCGTTTCCACCCTGCCATCTCCCCAACTCCTCCGTGGGCTCTTGGCGTCCTTTCCCTACAGCATTCCCAGAGTGCCACCCCGAGGGCTTTGACTTGCCTGGAGCCCAAGTCTCCGGCCAGAGACCTGAGGGGCCAGCGTCTGGACTGGCAGCTAAGGCCATTTGGGGCTTTTCTCACGTGGAGCCTGAGGCCCGCACCTCTGCGGGCAACCCCCCAGCGCGAGTGCCCTGGAGATACCCCCCCAAGGGGACAGTGTACCCCCTACTGTGGGGAAGGAGGTTCCTGTTTTCCCTGCACTGGTTCGACTTTCACGCCGAGGATAGACTCACACCATGGTGGCACGTGGAATAGTCCTGTGGGAAAGCCTCATGGGAAAGACTCGAGGGAAAGACACAGATCCCTTGATCCACGACACGGGAAGCGTGACACTGCTGCTACCGCTTTGGAGGAAAGTGCACGTGCATGACCCCACTCGAGACAAGGACTGACGCCACTTGGGAGACTCCAGAAGTACAACAAGATCCATGTCAGCACTGGGGAGGAATCCTCAGGTTCCGGTCCCAACTCCACACAAGGTCCTAGGCCGCGGCATCGACGGGAGAGGAATCCTGAGAGGCCCCCTAGCAACTCGCATGGGGACTGGCCTTTCCTGAGGTCACCAGAGAGGGTCCCTGAGGTCTCCGTCATACCTCGAGAGCACCTGCCGAAACTCGAGAAAACCGAGGAGGTTCTGGCCTCCAGGCGAGATGAGGCCCCTTTCCGCTAAGGAGTCGCAAGGCTAATCACACCTAACATCTGGAACTTCCAAAGGGTCCTTCACACCCTTGCTGCAACTCAAAAAGTTCCCCGACATAACCGTCTCCACTCGAGAGGAAGCACGAGAGTCCCGACCACATCCATTTCCTCCTCCTTGCTCAAGAGGAGGGATCCTTTCCCTGCGTGGTCGGGAAAGAATTCCCGGCGTTACCGGCGCATCTCAAGAGGAGGCGCTCTCCACAGGAAAGGCGAGAGGAACTCCAGGGTCGTGCCACCATTCCAAGAGTCCCCCAGATGTCTCAGTCCATTTGAGGGAAACCTGTTTTCCCTGCACTGCCTCGACTTTCAAGCCGAGGATCGACTCACACCAGGGTGGCTCGTGGGAAAGCCCTGTGGGAAAGACTCGGGGGAAAGCCACAGATCCCTTGATTCACGAGAAGGGAAGCATGACACTGCTTCTACAGCTCGGGAGGAAAGCGCACGTGCATGCCCCCACTCGAGACGAGGACTGACTCCACTGGGGGACTCCAGAAGTACCCCAAGATCCATGTCAGCACTGGAGAGGAATCCTCAGGTTCCGGCACCGACTGCACACAAGGTCTTAGGCCGTGGCATAGACGGAAAGGAATCCCGAGAGGCCCCCGAGCAACTCGCATGGGGACTGGCCTTTCCTGAGGCCACCAGAGCGGGTCCCTGAGGTCCGCGTCGTAAGTCGAGAGCACCTGCCGCAACTCCGAGAAAATCCAGGAGGTTCTCCCCTCCAGGCGAGATGAGGCCAATTTTCGCTGAGGTGTCTCGAGGCTAATCACACCTAACCTCTGGAACTTTCAAAGGATCCTTCACACGCTTGCTGCAACTCAAGATGTTCCCCGACATACCCGTCTCCACTCGAGAGGAAGCACGAGAGTCCCGCTCACATCCAGAGGATCCCCATT
>NW_017199431.1:0-7341 GCF_001704415.2 Capra hircus | reverse complement strand
TCGGCTTGAAAGTGGAGGCAGTGGTGGGAAATCAGGTTTCCCAGGAATGGACTGAGACATCTGGGGGACTCTGGGAATGGTGGCACGACCTGGAGTTCCTCTCGCCTTTCCTGTGGAGAGCGCCTCCTCTTGAGATGCGACGGAAATGCCGGAATTCTTTCCCGACCATGCAGGGAAAGGATCCCTCCTCTCGAGCTAGGAGGCGGAAACGGGGCTCCTCTGGATGTGGGCGGGACTCTCGTGCTTCCTCTCGAGTGGAGACGAGTATGTCGGGGAACTTCTTGAGTTGCAGCAAGGGTGTGATGGACCCCTTTGGAAGTTCCAGATGTTAGGTGTGCTTAGCCTCGAGACGCCTCAGCGGAAATGGGCCTCATCTCGCCAGGAGGGGAGAACTTCCTGGATTTTCTCGAGTTGCGGCAGGTGCTCTAGACTTACCACGGGAACATCAGGGACCTGTTCTGGTGGCCTCAGAAAAGGCCAGTACCCATGCGAGTTGCTTGGGGGCCTCTCGGGATTCCTCTCCCGTCGATGGGGGCCTAAGACCTGGACTGGAGTCGGTACCGGAACCTGAGAATTCCTCTCCAGTGCTGACATGGATCTTGGGGTATTCTGGTGTCTCCCCAGGGGAGTCAGTCCTCGTTCGGTGGGGGCATGCACGGGCGCTTTCCTCCCGAGCTGTAGCAGCAGTGTCACGCTTCCCTTCGAGTGGAACAAGGGATCTGTGGCATTCCCTCGAGGCTTTCCCACGAGGCTTTCCCACGAGGCTTTCCCACAGGGCTGTCCCACGTGCCACCGTGGTGTGTGTCTATCCTCGGCTCGAAAGTCAAAACAGTGCAGGGAAAACAGGTTTCCCTGGAATGGACTGAGACATCTGGCGGACTTTAGGAATGGTGGCATGACCCTGGAGTTCTCTTCGCCTTTCCTGTGGAGAGCGCCTCCTCTTGAGATGCGACAGGAACGCCGGGAATTCTTTCCCGAGCAACGGCAGGGAAAGGATCCTCCTCTTGAGCTAGGAGGTGGAAACGGGGCTCTTCTGGATGTGGTCGGGACTCTCTCGTGCTTCCTCTCGAGTGGAGATGGGTATGTCAGGGAACTTCTTGAGTTGCAGCAAGGGTGTGAAGGACCCTTTGGAATTTCCAGATTTAGGTGTGATTAGCTTCGAGATGCCTCAGTGGAAATGGGCCTCATTTAGCCTGGAGGTAGAACCTCCTGGATTTTCTCGAGTTGCGGCAGGTGCACTCGACTTACGACGGGGACCTCAGGGACACGCTCTGGTGGCCTCAGGGAAAGGCCATTTCCTTGCGAGTTACTCTGGGGCCTCTCGGGATTCCTCTCCCGTGGATGCCCAGGCCAAAGACCTTGTGTGGAGTCGGTGCCAGAACCTGAGGATTCCTCTCCAGTGCTGACATGGATCTTGGGGTATTCTGGAGTCTCCCCAGGGGAGTCAGTCCTCGTAATGAGTGGGGCATGCAAGTGCACTTTCCTCCGAGCTGCAGCAGCAGTGTTGAGCTTCCCTTCGCGAGGATCAAGGGATCTGTGGCTTTCCCTCGAGGCTTTCCCACGAGGCTTTCCCAGGAGGCTTTCCCACAGGGCTCTCGCCACGTGTCACGGTGGTGTGAGTCGATGCTCAGCTTGAAAGTCGAGGCAGTGAAGGGAAAACAGGTTTCCCTGGAATGGACGGAGACATCTGGGGGACTCTGGGAATGGTGGCACGACCCTGGAGTTCCTCTCGCCTTTCCTGTGGAGAGCGCCTCCTCTTGAGATGCAACGGTAACGCAGGGAATTCTTTCCTGACCACGCATTGAAGGGATCCCTGCTCTCAAGCTATGAGGCGGAAACGGGGCTCCTCTGGATGTGGGCGGGAACTCTCGTTCTTCCTCTTGAGGGGAGAGGGTTATGTCGGGGAACTTCTTGAGTTGCAGCAAGTGTGTGAAGGACCCGTAGGAATTTCCAGAGGCCAGGTGTATTAGCCTCCAGACGCCTCAGCGGAAACGGGCCTCATCTGGCCTGGAGGGTAGAACCTCCAGGATTTTCTCAAGTTGTGACAGGTGCTCTCGATTGACGACGGGGAACTCAGGGACCCGCTCTGGTGGCATCAGGAAAGGCCAGTCCCCCTTGCGAGTTGCTCGGGGTTCTCTCGGGATTCCTCTCCCTTCGATGCCGGGGCATAAGACCTTGTGTGGAGTCGGTGCTGGAACCTGAGGTTTCCTCTCCAGTGCAGACATGGATTTTAGTGAAATTCTGGAGTCTCCCCAGGGGAGTCAGTCCCCGTCTCGAGTGGGGGCATGTACGTGCGCTTTCCTCCCCAGCTGTAGCAGCAGTGTCACGCTTCCCTTCGCGTGGATCAAGGGATCTATGGCTTTCCCTGGAGGCTTTCACACGAGGCTTTCCCACGAGGCTTTCCCACATTGGTTGTCCCACGTGCCACCGTGATGTGAGTCGATCCACGGCTTGAATGTCGAGGCAGTGCAGGGAAAACAGGTTTCCCTGGAATGCACTGAGACATCTTGGGGACTCTGGGAATGGTGGCAGGACCCTGGAGTTCCTCTCGCCTTTCCTGTGGAGAGCGCCTCCTCCTGAGATGCGACGGGAACGCCGGGAATTCTTTGCCGACCACGAAAGGAAAGGATCCCTCCTCTCGAGCTAGGAGGCAGAAACGGGGCCCCTCTGTATGTGGGCGGGACTCTCGTGCTTCCTCTTGAGTGGAGACGGGTATGTCGGGGAACTTCTTGAGTTGCAGCAAGGCTGTGAAGGACCCTTTGGAAGTTCCAGAGATTAGGTGTGATTAGCTTCCAGTCGCCTCAGCGGAAATGGGCCTCATCTCGCCTGGAGGGGACAACCTCCTGGATTTTCTCGAGTTGCGGCAGGTGCTCTCGACTTACGACGGGGACCACAGGGACACCCTCTGGTGGCCTCAGGAAAGGCCAGTCCCCATGCGAGTTGCTCGGGAGCCTTTCGGGATTTCTCTCCCGTCGATGCCGGGGCCTAAGACCTTGTATGGAGTTGGTGCCGGAAGCTGAGGATTCCTCTCCAGTGCTGACATGGACCTTCGGGTACTTCTGGAGTCTCCGAGGAGAGTCAGTCCTCGTTCCGAGTGGGGGCATGCACGTGCGATTTCCTCCCGAGCTGTAGCAGCAGTGTCACGCTTCCTTTCGCGTGGATCAAGGGATCTGTGGCTTTCCCTCGAGGCTTTCCCACGAGGATTTCTCACGAGGCTTTCCCACGAGGCTTTCCCACAGGGCTGTCCCACGTGCCACCGTGGTGTGAGTCAATCCTCGGCTTGAAGGTCGAGGCTGTGCAGGGAAAACAGTTTTCCCTGGAATGGACTGAGACATCTGGGGGACTCTGGGAATGTGGCACGACCCTGGAATTCCTCTCGCATTTCCTGTGGAGAGCGCTTCCTCTTGAGATGCGACGGGAACGCCGGGAATTCTTTCCCGACATCGCAGGGAAAGGATCCCTCCTCTCGAGCTAGGAGGCGGAAACGGGGCTCCTCGGGAAGTGGGCGGGACTCTCGTGCTTCCTCTCGAGTGGAGACGGGTATGTCGGGGAACTTCTTGAGTTGCAGCAAGGGTGTGAAAGACCCTTGGAAGTTCCAGAGGTTACGTGTGATTAGCCTCGAGACGCCTCTGCGGAAATGGGCCTCATCTCGCCTGGAGGGGAGAACCTCCTGGATTATCTCGAGTTGAGGCAGTTGCTCTCGACTTACAAGGGCGACCTCAGGGACCCGCTCTGATGGCCTCAGGAAAGGCCAGACCCCATGCGAGTTGCTCGTGGGCCTCTCGGGATTCCTCTCCCTTCAATGCCGGGGCCTAAGGTCTTGAGAGGAGTCGGTGCCGGAACCTGAGGATTCCTCTCCAGTGCTGACATGGATTTGGGGTACTTCTGGAGTCTCCCCAGGGGAGTCAGTCCTCGTCTCGAGTGGGGGCATGCACGTGCAATTTCCTCCCGAACTGTAGCAGCATTGTCACGCTTCCCTTCGCGGGGATCAAGGGATCTGTGGCTTTCCCTGGAGACTTTCACACGAGGCTTTCCCACGACGCTTTCCCACATGGTTGTACCACGTGCCACCGTGATGTGAGTCGATCCTCGGCTTGAATGTCGAGGCAGTGCAGGGAAAAACAGGTTTCCCTGGAATGGACTGAGACATCTGGGGGACTCTGGGAAAGGTGGCACGACCCTGGAGTTCCTCTCGCCTTTCCTGTGGAGCGCGCCTCCTCTTGAGATGCGACGGGAACGCCGGGATTTCTTTCCCGATGACGCAGGGAAGGATTCCTCCTCTCGAGCTAGTAGGCAGAAACGGTGCTCCACTGGATGTGAGCGGGACTCTCGTGCTTCCTCTCGAGTGGAGACGGTATGTCGGGGAACATCTTGAGTTGCAGCCAGGGTGTGAAGCACCGTTTGGAAGTTCCAGAGATTAGGTGTGATTAGCCTGGAGACGCCTCAGCAGAAATGGGCCTCATCTCGCCTGGAGGGGAGAACCTCCTGGATTTTCTCGAGATAGGGCAGTTGCTCTCGACTTACGACGGGGACCTCAAGGACCCGCTCTGGGGGCCTCAGAAAAGGCCAGTCCCCATGCGAGTTGCTCGGGGCCTCTCGGGATTCCTCTCCCGTCGATGCCGGGGCCTAACACCTTGTGTGGAGTCTGTTCCGGAATCTGAGGTTTCCTGTGCAGTTCTGACATGGATTTTGGGGTACTTCTGGCGTCTCCCCAGGGGAGTCAGTCCTCGTCTCGAGTGGGGGCATGCACCTGCGCTTTCCTCCCTAGCTGTAGCAGCAGTGTCATGCTCCAGTCGCATGGATCAAGGTATCAGTGGCTTTCCCTCGAGGCTTTCCCACGATGCTTTCCAACAAGGCTTTCCCACGAGGATTTCCCACAGGGCTGTCCCACGTGCCACCGTGGTGTTAGTCGATCCTCGGCTTGAAAGTCGAGGCAGTGCAGGGAAAACAGGTCTCCCTGGAATGGACTGAGACATCTGGGGGACTCTGGGATTGGTGGCACGACCATGGAGCTCCTCTCGCCTTTCCTCTGGAGAGCGCCACCTCTTGAGAGGCGTCGGGAACGCCGGGAAATCTTTCTCGACCACGCAAGGAAAGGATCCCTCCTCTCGAGCTAGGAGGCGGAAACGGGGCTCCTCTGGATGTGAGCGGGACTCTCGTGCTTCCTCTCAAGTGGAGACGGGTATGTCGGGGAACTTCTTGAGTTGCAGCAAGGGTGTGAATGACCCTTTGGAAGTTCCAGAGGATAGGTGTGATTAGGCTCGAGACGCCTCTGCGGAAATGGGCCTCATCTCGCCTGGAGGGGAAAACCTCCTGGATTTTCTCGAGTTGCGGCAGGTGCTCTCGACTTACGACGGGGACCTCAGGGACCCGCTCTGGTGGCCTCAGGAAAGGCCAGTCCGCATGCGAGTTGCTCGGGGGTCCTCTCGGGATTCCTCTACCGTCGATGCCGGGGCCTAAGACCTTGTGTGGAGTCGGTGCCGGAACCTGAGGATTCTTCTCCAGTGCTGACATGGATCTTGGGCTACTTCTGGAGTCTCCACAGGGGAGTCTTTCGTCGTCTCGAGTGGGGGCATGCATGTGCGCTTTCCTCCCGAGCTGAAGCAGCAGATTCACGCTTCCCTTCCCGTGGGATCAAGGGATCTGTGGCTATCCCTCGAGGCTTTCCCACGAGGCTTCCCACAGGTTTGTACCACGTGCCACCGTGGTGTGAGTCGTTCCTCGGCATGAAAGTCGAAGCAGTGCAGGGAAAACAGGTTTCCCTGGAATGGACTGAGACATCTGGGGGTCTCTGGGAATGGTGGCACGACCCTGGAGTTCCTCTCGCCTTTCCTGTGGAGAGCGCCTCCTCTTGAGTTGCGACGGGAACACCGAGAATTTTTTACCGAACACGCAAGGAAAGGGTCCCTTCTCTCGCGCTAGTAGGCGTAAATGGGGCTCCTCTGGATGAGGGCGGGACACTCGTACTTCCTCTCGAGTGGAGACGGGTATGTCGGGGAACTTCTTGAGGTGCAGCAAGGGTGTGAAGGACCCTTTGGAAGTTCCAGAGGTTAGGTGTGATTAACATCGAGACGCCTCAGCGGAAATGGGCCTCATCTCGCCTGGGCGGGGAGAACCTCCTGGATTTTCTCGAGTGCGGCAGGTGCTGTCGACTTACGACGGAGAACCTCAGGGACCTGCTCTGGTGGCCTTAGGAAAGGACAGTCCCCAAGCGAGTTGCATGGGGGCCTCTCGGGATTCCTCTCCCGTCGATGCCGGGGCCTAAGATCTTGTGTGGAGTCCGTGCCGGAACCTGAGGATTCCTCTCCAGTGCTGACATGGAAATTGGGGTACTTCTGGAGTTTCCCCAGGGGAGTCATTCCTCGTCTCGAGTGGGGCTTGCACGTGCGCTTTCCTCCCGATCTTTACCAGCAGTGTCAGGCTTCCCGTCGAGTGAATTCAGTGATCTGTGGCTTTCCCTCGAGGGAGGCTTTCCCACGAGGCTTTCCCACAGGGCTGTCCCACGTGCCACGGTGTCTGAGTCGATCCTCGGCTTGAGAGTCGAGGTAGTGCAGGGAAAATAGGTTTCCCTGGAATGTACTGAGACATCTGGGGGACTCTGGGAATGGTGGCACGACCCTGGAGTTCCTCTCGCCTTTCCTGTGGAGAGCGCCTCCTCTTGAGATGCGACGAGAACGCCGGGAATTCTTTCCCGACCACGCAGGGAAAGGATCCCTCCTCTAGAGCTAGGGGGCTGAAACGGGGCTCCTCTGGATGTGGGCGGGACTCACGTGCTTCCTCTCGAGTGGAGACGGGTATGTCGGGGTACTTCTTGAGTTGCAGCAAGGGTGTGAAGGACCATTTGGAAGTTCCAGAGGTTAGGTGTGATTAGCCTCGAGACGCCTCAGCGAAATGGGGCTCACCTCGCCTGGAGGGGAGAAACTCGTGGATTATCTCGAGTTGCGGCAGGTGCTCTCGACTTACGACTGGGACCTCAGGGACCCGCTCTGGTGGCCTCACGAAAGGCCAGTCCCATGCGAGTTGCTCGGGGGCATCTTGGGTTTCCTCTCCCGTCGAAGCCGGGGCCTAAGATCTTATGTGGAGTCTGTGGCAAAACCTGAGAATACTCTCCATTGCTGACATGGATCTTGGGGTACTTCTGAAGTCTACCCAGGGGAGTCAGTCCTCCTCTAAGTGGTGGCATGCACGTGCGCTTTCCTCCCGAGCTGTAGCAGCAGTGTCACGCTTCCCTTCGTGGATCAAGGGATCTGTGGCTTTGCCTCGAGGCTTTCCCAGGAGGCTTTTCCACGATGCTTTCCCACAGGGCTGTCCCACGTGCCACCCGTGGTGTGAGTCGATCCT
>NW_017199430.1:0-7342 GCF_001704415.2 Capra hircus | reverse complement strand
GGGACTTCGTGCTTCCTCTCGAGTGGAGACGGGTATGTCGGGGAACTTCTTGAGTTGCAGCAAGGGTGTGAAGGACCCTTTGGAAGTTCAGAGGTTAGGTGTGATTAGCCTCGAGACGCCTCAGCGGAAATGGGCCTCATCTCGCCTGGAGGGGGAGAACTCCTGGAATTTCTCGAGTTGCAGCAGGTGCTCTCGACTTACGACGGGGACCTCAGGGACCGCTCTGGTGGCCTCAGGAAAGGCCAGTCCCTATGCGAGTTGCCGGGGGACCTCTCGGGATTCCTCTCCCGTCGATGCCAGGGCCTAAGACCTTGTGTGGAGTGGTGCCGAACCTGAGGATTCCTCTCCAGTGCTTACATGGATCTTGGGGTACTTCTGGAGTCTCCCCATTGGAGTCAGTCCTCGTCTCGAGTGGGGCATGCACGTGCGCTTTCCTCCGAGCTGTAGCAGCAGTGTCGCGCTTCCATTCGCGTGGATCAAGGGATCTGTGGCTTTCCCTCGAGGCTTTCCCACGAGGCTTTCCACGAGGCTTTCCCACGAGCTTTCCCACAGGGCGGTCCCACATGCCACCGTGGTGTGAGTCGATCCTCGGCTTGAAAGTCGAGGCAGTGCAGGGAAAACAGGTTTCCCTGGAATGGACGGAGACATCTGGGGGACTCTGGGAATGGTGGCAGGACCCTGGAGTTCCTCTCCCTTTCCTGTGGAGAGCGCCTCCTCTTGAGATGGGACGGGAACGCCGGGAATTCTTTCCGAGCACGCAGGGAAAGGATCCCTCCTCTCGAGCTAGGAGGCGGAAACGGGGCTCCTCTGGATGTGGGCGGGACTCTCGTGCTTCCTCTCGAGTGGAGACGGGTATGTCGGGGAACTTCTTGAGTTGCAGCAAGGGTGTGAAGGACCCTTTGGAAAGTTCCAGAGGTTAGGTGTGATTAGCCTCGAGACGCCTCAGCGGAAATGGGCCTCATCTCGCCTGGAGGGGAGAACCTCCTGGATTTTCTCGAGTTGCGGCAGGTGCTCTCGACTTACGACGGGGACCTCAGGGGCCCGCACTGGTTTCCTCAGGAAAGGCCAGTCCCATGCGAGTTGCTCAGGGGCCTCGGGGATTCCTCTCCCGTCGATGCCAGGGCCTAAGACCTTGTGTGGAGTCGGTGCCGGAACCTGAGGATTCCTCTCCAGTGCAGACATGGATATTGGGTACTTCTGGAGTCTCCCCAGGGGAATCAGTCCTCGTCTCGAGTGGGGGCATGCACGTGCGCTTTCCTCCAGAGCTGTAGCAGCAGTGTCACGCTTCCCTTCGCGTGGATCTAGGGATCAGAGGCTTTCCCTGGAGGCTTTCCCACGAGGCTTTCCACGAGGCTTTCCCACAGGGCTGTCCCACGTGCCACCGTGGAGTGAGTCGATCCTCGGCTTGACAGTCGAGGCAGTGCTGGGAAAACAGGTTTCCCTGGAATGGACTGAGGCATCTGGGGGACTCTGGGAATGGCCTGATCCTGGAGTTCTTCTCGCCTTTCCTGTGGAGAGCGCCTCCTCTTGAGATGCGACGGGAACGCTAGGAATTCTTTCTCGACCACACAGGGAAAGGATCCCTCCTCTCGAGCTAGCAGGCGGAAACGGGGCCACTCTGGATATGGACGGGACTCTCCGATTCCTCTAGAGTGGAGACGGGTATGTCGGGGAACTTCTTGATTTGCAGCAAGGGTGTGAAGGACCCTTTGGAAGTTCCAGAGTTTAAGTGTGATTACCCCTAGTTGCCTCAGCGAAATGGGCCTCATCTCGCCTGGAGGGGAGAACCTCCTGGATTTTCTGGAGTTGCGGCAGGTGCTCTCGACTTACGATGGGGACCACAGGGACCCGCTCTGGTGGCCTCAGGAAAGGCCAGTCCCCATATGCGTTGCTCTGGGGCCTCTCGGGATTCCTCTCCCGACGATGCCGGGTCTAAGACCTTGTTTGGAGTCGGTGCCGGAACCTGAGGATTCCTCTCCACTTCTGACATGGATATGGGTACTTCTGGAGTCCCCCAGGGGTGTCAGTACTCGTCTCGAGTGGGGCCATGCACGTGCGCTTTCCTCCGAGCTGTAGCAGCAGTGTCCCGCTTCCCTTCGCATGGATCAAGGGATCTGTGGCTTTCCCTTGAGGCTTTCCCACGAGGCTTTCCCACAGGGCTGTACCACGTGCCACTGTGGTGTGAGTCGATCCTCGACTTGAAAGTCGAGGCAGTGCAGGGAATACAGGTTTCCCTGGAATGGACTGAGACATCTGGGGACTCTGGGAATGGTGGCACGACCCTGGAGTCCTCTCGCCTTTCCTCTGGAGAGCGCCACCTCTTGAGATTTGACGGGAATGCTGCGAATTCTTTCCCGACCACGCAGGGAAAGGATCAAACCTCTCGAGCTAAAAGGTGGAATCGGGGCTCCTCTGGATGTGGCGGGACTCTCGTGCTTCCTCTCGAGTGGAGACGGGTATTTCGGGGGAATTCTTGAGTTGCATCAAGGGTGTGAAGGACCCTTTGGAAGTTCCAGAGTTTAGGTTGATTAGCCTCGAGACGCCTCTGCGGAAATGGGCCTCATGTCGCCTGGAGGGGGAAACCTCCTGGATTTTCTCGAGTTGCTGCAGGTGCTCTCGACGTACTACGGGGATCACAGGGACCCGCTCTGGTGGCCTCAGTTAAGGCCAGTCCACATGCGCGTTTCTCGGGGCCTCTCGGGATTCCTCTCCCATCGATGCCGGGACCTAAGACCTTGTGTGGAGTCGGTGCCTGAACCTGAGGATTCCTCTCCAGTGCTGACATGGATCTTGGGCTACTTCTGGAGACTCCCCAGGGGAGTCAGTCCTCGTCTCATGTGGGGCATGCAGTTGCGCTTTCCTCCAGAGCTGTAGCAGCAGTGTCACGCTTCCCTTCGCGTGGATCAAGGGATCTGTGGCTTTCCCTCGAGGTTTTCCCACGAGGCTTTCCCAAGAGGCTTTCCCACGAGGCTTTCCACACAGGGCTGACCACGTGTCACCGTTGTGTGAGTCGATCCTCGGCTTGAAAGTCGAGGCAGTGCAGGGAAAACAGGTTTCCCTTGAATGGACTGAGACATCTGGGGGACTCTGGGAATGGTGGCACGACCCTGGAGTTCCTCTCGCCTTTCCTGTGGAGAGCGTCTCCTCTTGAGATGCGAGGGGAAAGCCGGGAATTCTTTCCCGACCACGCAGTGAAAGGATCCCTCCTCTCGAGCCATGAGGCGGAAACGAGGCTCCTCTGGATGTGGCGGGACTCTCGTGCTTCTTCTCGAGTGGAGACGGGTATGTCGGGGAACTTCTTGAGTTGCAGCAAGGGTGTGAAGGACCCTTTGGAAGTTCCAGAGGTTAGGTGTGATTAGCCTCGAGACGCCTCAGCGCAAATGGGCCTCATCTCGCCTGGAGGGAGAACCTCCTGGATTTTCTCGAGTTCCGTCAGGTGCTCTCGACTTACGAAGGGGACCTCAGGGACTCGCTGTGGTGGCCTCAGGAAAGGCCAGTCCCCATGCGAGTTGCTCGGGGCCTCTCGGGATTCCTCTCCCCGTCTATTCCAGGGCCTAAGACCTTGTGTGGAGTCGGTGCCGGAACCTGAGGATTCCTCTCCAGTGCTGACATGGATCTTGGGTACTTCTGGAGTCTCCCCAGGGGAGTCCAGTGCCTCGTCTCGAGTGGGGCCATGCACGTGCGCTTTCCTCCGGAGCTGTAGCAGCAGTGTCACGCCTCCCTTGGCGTGGATCAAGGATCTGTGGCTTTCCCTCGAGGCTTTCCCACGAGGCTTTCCCACGAGGCTTTCCCACAGGGCTGTCCCACGTGTCACCGTGGTGTGAGCCGATCCTCGGCTTGAAAGTCGAGGCAGTGCAGGGAAAACAGGTTTCCCTGGAATGGACTGAGACATCTGGGGGACTCTGGGAATGGTGGCACGACCCTGGAGTTCCTCTCGCCTTTCTGTGGAGAGCGCCTCCTCTTGAGATGCGACGGGAACGCCGGGAATTTTTCCCGAACCTGCCAGGGAAAGGATCCCTCCTCTCGAGCTAGGAGGCAGAAACGGGGCTCCTCTGGGATGTGGGCGGGTCTCTCGTGCTTCCTCTCGGGTGGAGACTGGTATGTCGGGGATCTTCTTGAGTTGCAGCAAGGGTGTGAAGGACCCTCTGGAAGTTCCAGAGGTTAGGTGTGATTAGCCTCGAGACACCTCAGCGGAAATGGGCCTCATCTCGCCTGGTGGGTAGAACCTCCTGGATTTTCTCGAGTTGCGGCAGGGTGCTCTCGACTTACGACGGGGACCTCAGGGACCCGCTCTGGTGGCCTCAGGAAATGCCAGTCCCCATGCGAGTTGCTAGGGGGCCTCTCGGATTCCTCTCCTGTCGATGCCGATGCCTAAGACATTGTGTGGAGTCGGTGCCGGAACCTGAGGATTCCTCTCCAGTGGCTGACATGGATCTTGGGAGTATTTCTGGAGTCTCCTCAGGGGAGTCAGTCCTTGTCTCGAGTGGGGGCATGCACGTGCGCTTTCCTCCCGAGCTGTAGCAGCAGTGTCACGCTTCCCTTCCCGTCGTATCCTAGGATCAGTGGCTTTCCCTCGAGGCTTTCCACCGAGGCTTTCCCACGTCGCTTTTCCCACAGTGATGTCCCATGTGCCACCCGTCGTGTCAGTCGATCCTCGGCCTGAAAGTTGATGCAATGCCGGGAAAACAGGCTTCCGTGCTATGGACTGAGACATCTGGGGTATCTGGGAATGGTGGCACGACTCTTGAGTCCCTCTCGCCTTTCAGGTGGAGAGAGCCTCCTCTTGAGATGCAACGGGAACGCCGGGAATCTTTCCCGAGCCTGCGGGGAAAGGATCCCACCTCTCCGAGCTAGGAGGCAGTAACGGGCCTCCTCTGGATGTCGGGCGGACGCTCGTGCTTCCTCTCGAGTGAGACGGGTATATCGGGAACTTGTTGAGTTGCAGCAAGGGTGTGAAGGACCCTTTGAAAGTTCCAGAGGGTAGGTGTGATTAGCATCAAGACGCATCAGCAGAAAGTAGCCTCACCTCGCCTGGAGGGGAGAACTCCTAGATTTTCTCGAGTTGCTGGCAGGTGCTCTCGACATACGACGGGTATCTCAGGGACCGCTCTGGTGGCCTCAGGAAAGTCCAGTCCATATGCGCGTTGCTCGGGGGCCTCTCGGGATGCCTCTCCCATCGATGCCGGGACCTAAGACCATGTGTGGAGTCGGTGCCTGAACCTGAGGATTCCTCTCCAGTGCTGACATGGGTCTTGGGGTTACTTCTGGAGTCTCCCCAGGGGAGTCAGTCCTCGTCTCGAGTGGGGGCATGCACGTGCGCTTGCCTCCAGAGCTGTAGCAGCAGTGTCACGCTTCCCGTTCGCGTGGATCAAGGGATCTGTGGTTTTCCCTCGAGGTTTTCCCACGAGGCTTTCCCACGAGGCTTTCCACGAGGCTTTCCCACAGGGCTGACCCACGTGTCACCGCTGTGTGAGTCGATCCTCGGCTTGAAAGTCGAGGCAGTGCAGGGAAAACAGATTTCCCTGGAATGGACTGAGACATCTGGGGGACTCTGGGAATGGTGGCAAGACCCTGGAGTTCCTCTCGCCTTTCCTGTGGAGATCGCCTCCTCTTGAGATGCGCCGGGAACACTGGGAACTCTTTCCCGATCACTGAGGGAAAGGATCCCTCTCTTGAGCTAGGAGGGGGAATCGGGGCTCCTCTGAATGTGGGCGGGACTCTCGTGCTTCCTCTCGAGTGAAGCCGGGTATGTTGGGGATCTTCTTGAGTTGCAGCAAGGGTGTGAAGGATCCTTTGTAAGGTCCAGAGTTTAGGTGTGATTAGCTTTGAGACACCTCAGCGGAAATGGTCCTCATCTCGCCTGGAGGGGAGAACCTCCTGGATTTTCTCAAGTTGCGGCAGGTGCTCTCGACCTACGACGGGGCCCTCAGGGACCCGCTCTGGTGGCCTCAGGAAAGGCCAGTCCCCATGCAAGTTGCAAGGGAACTCTCGGGATTCCTCTCCCGTCAGTGCCGGGGCCTAAGACCTTGTGTGGAGTCGGTGCCGGAACCTGAGGATTCCTCTCCAGGGCTGACATGGATCTTGGGGGTACTTCTGTAGTCTCCCCAGGGGAGTCAGTCTTGGTCTCGAGTGTGGGCATGCAAGTGCGCTTTCCTCCCGAGCTGTAGCAGCAGTGTCACGATTCCCTTCGCTTGGATCAAGGGACATGTGGCTTTCCCTCGAGGCTTTCCCATGAGGCTTTCCCACGAGGCTTTTCCACAGGGTTGTCCCACGTGCCACCATGGTGTGAGTCGATCCTCGGCTTGAAAGTCGAGGCAGTGCAGGGAAAACAGGTTTCCCTGGAATAGACTGAGACATCTGGGGGACTCTGGGAATGGTGGATGACCCTGGAGTTCCTGTCGCCTTTCCTGTTGAGAGCGCCTCCTCTTGAGTTGCGACGGAAACGCCGGGAATTCTTTCCCGACGACGCAGGAAAAGGATCCCTCTTCTCGAGCTAGGAGGCGGAAACGGGGCTCCTCTGGATTGGGCGGGACTCTCGTCCTTCCTCTTGAGTGGAGACGGGTATGTCGGGGAACTTCTTGAGTTGTAGCAAGGGTGTGAAGGCCCCTTTGGAAGTTCCAGAGGTTAGGTGTGATTAGCCTGGGGACGCCTCAGAGGAAATGGGCCTCATCTCCCCTGGAGGGGAGAACCTCCTGCATTTTCTCGAGTTGGTGCAGGTGTTCTCTCATTACGACGGGGACCTCAGGGACCCGCTCTGGTGGCCTCAGGAAAGGCCAGTCCCCATGCGAGTTGCTCGGGGCCTCTCGGGATTGCTCTCCCGTCGATGCCGGGGCCTAAGACCTTGTGTGGAGTCGGTGCCGGAATCTGAGGATTCCTCTCCAATGCTGACATGGATTTGGGTACTTCTGGAGTCTCCCAGGGGAGTCAGTCCTCGTCTCGAGTGGAGCATGCACGTGCGCTTTCCTCCCAAGCTGTAGCAGCAGTGTCGTGCTTCCCTTCGCGTGGATCAAGGGATCAGGGGCTTTCCCTCGAGGCTTCCCACGAGGCTTTCCCACGAGGCTTTCCCAAGGCTGTCCCACGTGTCACCGTGGTGTGAGTCGATCCTCGGCTTGAAAGTGGAGGCAGTGGTGGGAAATCAGGTTTCCCAGGAATGGACTGAGACATCTGGGGGACTCTGGGAATGGTGGCACGACCCTGGAGTTCCTCTCGCCTTTCCTGTGGAGAGCGCCTCCTCTTGAGATGCGACGGAAATGCCGGGAATTCTTTCCCGACCATGCAGGGAAAGGATCCCTCCTCTCGAGCTAGGGAGGCGGAAACGGGCTCCGAGTATGTCGGGGAACTT
>NW_017199429.1:0-7342 GCF_001704415.2 Capra hircus | reverse complement strand
AGGCGCTCTCCACAGGAAAGGCGAGAGAACTCCAGGGTCGTGCCACCATTCCCAGAGTCCCCCAGATATTTCAGTCCATTCCAGGAAAAACTGTTTTCCCTGCACTGCCTCGAATTTCAAGCCGAGGATCGACTCTCACCAAGGTGGCACGTTGGACAGCCCTGTGGGAAAGCCTCGTGGGAAAGCCTGCGCCCCGAGGGAAAGCGACAGATGCCTTGATCCACGCGAAGGGAAGCGTGACACTGCTGGCTACAGCTCGGGAGGAAAGCGCACGTGCATGCCTCCACTCGAGACGAGCACTGACCCCCCTGGGGAGACTCCAGAAGTACCCCAAGATTCATGTCTGGCCTGGAGAGGTATCCTCAGGTTCCGACACCGACCCCACAAAGGACTTAGGCCCCGGCATCTACGGGAGTGGAATCCCGAGAGTCACCCGAGCAACTCTCATGGGGACTGGCCTTTCCTGAGGCCACCAGAGCGGGTCCCTGAGGTCCCAATCGTAAGTCGAGAGCACCTGCCACAATTCGAGAAAATCCAGGAGGTTCTCCCCTCCAGGCGAGATGAGGCCCATTTCCGCTGAGGTATCTCGAGGCTAATCACACCTTACCTCTGGAACCTCCAAAGGGCCCTTCACACCCTTGATGCAACTCAAGAAGTTCCCCGACATACCCGTCTCCACTCGAGAGGAAGCACGAGAATCCCGCCCGCAACCAGAGGAGCCCCGTTTCCGCCTCCTTGCTCGAGAGGAGGGATCCTTTCACTGCGTGGTCGGGATAGAATACCCGGTGTTCCCGTCACATCTCAAGAGGAGGCGCTCTCCTCAGGAAAGGCGAGAGGAACTCCAGGGTCGAGCCACCATTCCCAGAGTCCCCCAGATGTCTCAGTCCATTTCACGGAAACCTGTTTTCCCTGCACTGCGTCGACTTTCAAGCCGAGGATCAACTCACACCACGGTGGCACGTGGGACAGCCCTGTGGGAAAGCCTCGTGGGAAAGCTCGTGGGAAAGCCTCGGGAAAGCCTCGAGGGAAAGCCACAAACCCATTGATCCACGCGAAGGGAAGCGAAACACTGCTGCTACAGCTCCGGAGGAAATCGCACGTGCATGCCCCTCTCGAGACGAGGACTGACTCCCCTGGGAGACTACAGAAGAACCCCAAGATCATGTCGGCACTGGAGAGGAATCCTCAGGTTCCGGCACTGAGTCCACACAAGGTCTTAGGCCCCGCATCGACGGGAGAGGAATTCCGAGAGCCCCCGAGCAACTCGCATGGGGACTGGCCTTTCCTGAGGCACCAGAGCGGGTCCCTGAGGTCCCCGTCATAAGTCGAGGCACCTGCCGCAACTCGAGAAAATCCAGGAGGTTCTACCCTCCAGGCGAGATGAGGCCCATTACCGCTGAGGCGTCTCGAGGCTAATCACACCTAACCTATGGAACTTACAAAGGGTCCTTCACGCCCTTGCTGCAACTCAAGAAGCTCCCCCCACATACCCGTCTCCACTCGAGAGGAAGCCCGAGAGTCCGCCCACATCCAGAGGAGCCCGTTACTGCCTCCTAGCTCGAGAGGAGGGATCCTTTCACTGAGTGGTCGGTCAAGTATTCCCGGAGTTCCCGTCTCATCTCAAGAGGAGGCGCTCTCCACAGGAAAGGCGAGAGGAACTCCCAGATTCGTGCACCCATTCCAGAGGCCCCAGATGTCTCAGTCCATTCCATGGAAACCTTTTTCTCCTGCACTGCCTCAACTTTCTAGCCTAGGATCGACACACAACACGGTGGCACGTGGACAGCCCTTTGGGAAAGTCTCGTGGGAAAGCCTCGTGGAAAAGACTCGTGGGAAAGCCTCGAGGGAAAGCCGCAGATCCCTTGATCCACGCGAAGGGAAGCGTGACACTGCTGCTACAGCTCGGGAGGAAAGCGCACGTGCATGCCCCCACTCGAGATGAGGACTGACTCCCGTGGGGAGACTGGAGAAGTACCCCAAGATCCTTGTCAGCACTGCAAAGGAATCCTCAGGTTCCGGCACCGACTCCACACAAGGTCTTAGGCCCTGGCATCGACGGAAGAGGAACCCCGAGAGGCCCGCGAGCATCTCGCATGGGGACTGGCCTTTCCTGAGGCCACCATTTCAGGTCCCTGAGGTGCCCGTCGTAAGTCGAGAGCACCTGCCGCAACTCGAGAAAATCCAAGAGGTTCTCCCCTCCAGGCGAGATGAGGCCCATTTCCGCAGAGGCGACTCAAGGCTTATCACACCTGACCTCTGGAACTTCCAAAGGGTCCTTCACGTCCTTGCTGCAACTCAAGAAGTTCCCTGACATACCTGTCTCCACTCGAGAGGAAGCACGAGAGGCCTGCCCACATCCAGAGGAGCCCCTTTTCCATCTCCTAGCTCGAGAGGAGGGATCCTTTCCCTGCGTTGTCGGGAAAGAATTCCCGGCGTTCCCATAGCGTCTCAAGAGGAGTCGCTCTCCACAGGAAAGGCGAGAGGAACTCCAGGGTGGTGCCACCATTCCCAGAGTCCCCCACATGTCTCAGTCCATCTCACGGAAACCTGTTTTCCCTGCATTGCCTTGGCTCTCAATCCGAGGATCGACTCACACACCGGTGGCATGTGGGACAGCCCTTTGGGAAAGCCTCGTGGGAAAGCCTCGTGGTAAAGACTCGAGGGAAAGCCACAGATCCCTTACTCCACAAGAAGGGAAACGAGATACTGCAGCTACAGCTCGGGAGGTAAGCCGCATGTGCATGCGCCCACTCGAGACGAGGACTGACTCCCCTGGGGAGACTCCAGAAGTACCCAAGATCCATGTCAGCAAGGAGAGGAATCCTCAGGTTCCTGCACCGACTCCACACAAGGCCTTAGGCCCCGGCATCGATGGGAGTGAAATCCCGAGAGGCCCCCGAGCCACTCGCATGGGGACTGGCCTTCCTGAGGCCACCAGAGCGAGTCCCTGAGGTCCCCGTCATAAGTCGAGAGAAACCTGCCACAACTCGAGAAAATCCAGGAGGTTCTTCCCTCCAGACGAGATGAGCCCCATTTCCGCAGAGGCGACTCGAGGCTAATCACACCTAACCTCTGGACCTTCCAAAGGGCCCTTCACACCCTTGCTGCAACTCAAGAAGTTCCCTGACATACCCGTCTCCACTCGAGAGGAAGCACGAGAGTCCCGCCCACATCCAGAGGAGCCCTGTTTCCGCCTCCTAGCTCGACAGGAGGGATCCTTTCCCTGCGTGTTCGGAAAAGAATTCCCGGCGTTCCCGTCACATATCAAGAGGGGGCGCTCTCCACAGGAAAGGCGAGAGGAACTCCAGGGTCGTGTCACCATTCCCAGAGTCCCCCAGATGTCTCAGTCCATTCCAGGGAAGCCTGTTTTCCCTGCACTGCCTTGACTTTCTAGCCAAGGATCGACTCACACCACGGTCGGGACAGCCCTGTGGGAAAGCCTCGTGGGAAAGCCCCGTGAGAAAGCCTCGTGGGAAAGTCTCTAGGGAAAGCCACAGATCCCTTGATCCACGCGAAGGGAAGCGTGACACTGCTGCTACAGCTCTGGAGGAAATCGCACGTGCATGCCCCCACTCGAGACTACGACTGACTCCCCTGGGGAGACTCCAGAAGTACCCCAAGATCCATGTCAGCACTGGAGAGGAATCCTCAAGTTCCGGCCCCGAATTCACACAAGGTCGTAGGCCCTGGCATCGACGGGAGAGGAATCCCGAGAGGCCCCCGAGCAACTCGCATGGGGCCTGGCCTTTCCTGAGGGCACCAGAGCGGGTCCCTGAGGTTCCCGTCGTAAGTCGAGGTCACCTGCCGCAACTCGAGAAAATCCAGGAGGTTCTACCTTCCAGGCGAGATGAGGCCCATTACCGCTGAGGCGTCTCGAGGCTAATCACACCTAACCTATGGAACTTACAAAGGGTCCTTCACGCCCTTGCTGCAACTCAAGAAGCTCCCCCACATACCCGTCTCCACTCGAGAGGAAGCCCGAGAGTCCCGCCCACATCCAGAGGAGCCCCGTTACTGCCTCCGAGCTCGAGAGGAGGGATCCTTTCACTGAGTGGTCGGTCAAGTATTCCCGGAGTTCCCGTCTCATCTCAAGAGGAGGCGCTCTCCACAGGAAAGGCGAGAGGAACTCCAGATTCGTGCACCCATTCCCAGAGGCCCCCAGATGTCTCAGTCCATTCCAGGGAAACCTGTTTCTCCTGCACTGCCTCAACTTTCTAGCCTAGGATCGACACACAACACGGTGGCACGTGGGACAGTCCTTTGGGAAAGTCTCGTGGGAAAGCCTCGTGGAAAAGACTCGTGGGAAAGCCTCGAGGGAAGCCGCAGATACCTTGAACCACCCGAAAGGAAGCGTGGACACTGCTGCTACAGCTCGGGAGGAAAGCGCACGAGCATGCCCACACTCGAGTAGATGACTGACTGCCCTGAGAGACTCCAGAAGTTCCCCAAGATCCATGTCAGCACTGGAGAGGAATCCTCAGGTTCCAGCACCGACTCCACACAAGATCTTAGGCCCCGGCATCACCGGGAGAGCAATCCCGAGAGCCCGCGAGCAACTCGCATGGGACAGGCCTTTCCTGAGACCACCAGAGCGGGTCCCTGAGGTCCCCGTCGTAAGTTGAGAGCACCTGCCGCAACTCGAGAAAATCCAGGAGGTTCTCCCCTCCAGGGGAGATGAGGCCCATTTCCGCTGAGGCGTCTCGAGGCTAATCACACCTAACCTCTGGAACTTCCAAAGGGTCCTTCACACCCTTGCTGCAACTCAAGAAGTTCCCCCGACATACCCGTCTCCACTCGAGAGGAAGCACGAGAGTCGCGCCCATATCCAGAGGAGCCCTGTTTCCGCCTCATAGCTCGAGAGGATTGATCCTTTCCATGCGTGTTCGGGAAAGAATTCTCGGCATTCCCGTCGCATCTCAAGAGGAAGCGCTCTCCAGAGGAAAAGCGAGAGGAACTCCAGGTTCGTGCCACGATTCCTAGAGTCCCCCAGATGTCTCAGTCCATTTCAGGGAACCTGTATTCCCTGCACTGCCTCGACTTTCAAGCCGAGGATCGACTCACACCACAGTGGCACGTGGGGCAGCCCTGTGGGAAAGCCTCGTGGGAAAGCCTCGAGGGAAAGCCACAGATCCCTTGATCCACGCGAAGGGAAGCGTGACACTGCTGCTAAAACTCGGGAGGAAAGCACACGTGCATGGCCCCACTCGAGACGAGGACTTGACACCCCTGGGGAGACTCCAGAAGTACCCCAAGATCCATGTCAGCACTGGAGAGGAATCCTCAGGTTCCGGCACCGACTCCACACAAGGTCTTAGGGCCCTTGCATCAACGGGAGAGGAATCCCGAGAGGCCCCAGAGCAACTCCATGGGGACTGGCCTTTCCTGAGGCCACCAGAGCGGGTCCCTGAGGTCGCCCGTCGTAAGTCGAGAGCACCTGCCGCACTCGAGAAAATCCAGGAGGTTCTCCCCTCCAGGCGAGCTGAGACCTGTTTCCGCTCAGGTATCTCGAGGCTAATCACACCGTACCTCTGGAACTTCCAAAGGGTCCTTCACACCCTTGCTGCAACTCTAGAAGTTCCCGACATACCCGTGTGCACTCGAGAGGAAGCACGAGAGTCCCGCCATCATCCAGAGGAGCCCCGATTCCAGCTCCTAGCCCGAGAGGAGGATCCTTTCCCTGCGTGGTCGGGAAAGAATTCCCGGCGTTCCCGTCACATCTCAAGTGGAGGCGCGCTCCACAGGAAAGGCGAGAGGAACTCCAGGGTCGTGCCACCATTCCCAGAGTCCCCCCTGGATGTCTCAGTCCATTCCAGGGAAACCTGTTTTCCCTGCACTGCCTCGACTTTCAAGCCGAGGATCGACTCACACCACTGTGGCATGTGGGACAGCCCTGTGGGAAAGCCTCGTGGGAAAGCCTCATGGGAAAAGCCTCGATGGAAAGCCACAGATCCGTTGATCCACGCGAAGGGAAGCGTGACTCTGCTGTTACAGCTCGGGAGGAAAGCGCACGTGCATGCCCCCACTTGAGTAGAGGACTGACTGCCCTGGGGAGACTCCAGAAGTACGCCCAAGATCCATGTCAGCAGTGGAGAGGAATCCTCAGGTTCGGCACCGACTCCACACAAGGTCTTAGGCCCCAGCATCGACGGAGAGGAATCCCGAGAGGCCCCGAGCAACTCGCATGGGGACTGGCCTTTCCTGAGGCCACCAAAGCGGATCCCTGAGATCCCCGTCGTAAGTCGAGAGCACCTGCTGCAACTCGAGAAAATCCAGAGGTTCTCCCTCCTCAGGAGAGATGAGGCCATTTCCGTTGGGCAACTAGGGGTAATCACACTTTAACTCTGGAACTTCCAAAGGGTCCTTCACACCCTTGCTGCAACTCAAGGAGTTCCACGACATACCCGTCTCCACTCAAGATGGATCCGAGAGTCCGGCCATATCCAGAGTGGCCCGTTTCCGCCTGCTAGCTCGAGAGGAGGGATCCTTTCCCTGCGTAGTGGGGAAAGAATTCCCGGCGTTCCCGTCGCATCTCAAGAGGAGGCGCTCTCCACAGGAAAGGCGAGAGGAACTCGAGGGTCGTGCCACCATTCCCTGAGTCCCCCAGATGTCTCAGTCCATTCCAGGGAAAACTGTTTTCCCTTCACTGCCTCGACTTTAAAGTCGAGGATCGACTCACACCACCGTGGCACGTGGGAAAGCCCTGTGGGAAAGCCTCGTGGGAAAAGCCTCATGGGAAAGGTCTAGAGGGAAAGCCACAGATCCCTTGATCACGCAAAAGGTAAGCGTGACACTGCTGCTACAGCTCGGGAAGAAAGCGCACGTGCATTCCCCCACTCGAGACGAGGACTTACGCCTCTGGGGAGACTCCAGAAGTCCCCGAAGATCCATGTCGGCACTGGAGAGGAATCCTCAGGTTCCGGCACTGACACCACACAAGTCTCTAGGCCCCGGCACCAACGGGAGAGGAATCCCGAGAGCCCCCGAGCAACTCGCATGGGGACTGGCCTTTCCCGACGCCACCAGAGCGGGTCCCTGAGGTCCCAGTCGTAAGTCGAGAGCACCTGCCGCAACTCGAGAAAATCCAGGAGGTTCTCCCCTCCAGGCGACATGAGGCCCATTTCCGCTGAGGTATCTCGAGGCTAATCACACCTTACCTCTGGAACTTCCAAAGGGTCCTTCACACCCTAGCTGCAGCTCAAGAAGTTCCCCGACATACCCGTCTCCACTCGAGAGAAGCAGGAAAGTCCCCACATCAAGAGGAGCCACGTTTCCGCCTCCTAGCTCGAGACGTTTGATCCTTTCCCTGCGTGGTGGGGAAAGAATTCGCGGCGTTCCCGTCGCA
>NW_017199428.1:0-7344 GCF_001704415.2 Capra hircus | reverse complement strand
CCGTCGTAAGTCGAGGGCACCTGCGCAACTCGAGAAAAATCCAGGAGGTTTCTCCCCGCCAGCGCAGATGAGGCCCATTTCGGCTGAGGCGTCTCGAGGCTAATCACATCTAAATCTCTTGAACTTCCAAAGGTCCTTCACACCCTTGCTGCAGCTCAAGATGTTCCCCTACATACCGTTTCCACTCGAGAGGAAGCACGAGAGTCCCGCCCACATCCAGAGGAGCCCGTTTCTGCCTACTAGCTCGAGAGGAGGGATCCTTTCCTGCGTCATCGGGAAAGAAATCCCGGCGTTCCCGTCGCATCTCAAGAGGAGGCGCTCTCCACAGGAAAGGCGAGAGGAACTCCAGGGTCGCTGCCACCTTTCCCAGAGTCCCAAGATGTCTCAGTCCATTCCAGGGAACCTGTTTTCCCTGAACTGCCTCGACATTCAAGCCAGGATCGACTCACACCGCGGATGGCCAGCTTGGGAAGCCCTGTGAAAGCCTGTGGGAAAGCCTCGTGGGAAAGCCTCGACGGAAAGCCAAAGATCCTTGATCCACGCGTAGGGAAGCGTGACACTGCTGCTACAGCTCGGGAGGAAAGCGCACGTGCATGCCCCCACTTGAGACGAGGACTGACTCACCCTGGGGAGACTCCCAGAAGTACCCCAAGATCCATGTTAGCACTGGAGAGGAATCCTCAGGTTTCCGGCACCGACTCCACACAAGCTATTAGGCCCCGGCATCGACGGGAGAGGAATCCCGAGAGGCCCCCGAGCAACTCGCATGGGGACTGGCCTTTCCTGAGGCCACCAGAGCGGGTCCCTGAGGTCCCCGTCGTAAGTCGAGGGCACTGCCGCCAACTCGAGAAAATCCAGGAGGTTCTCCCCGCCAGGCGAGATGAGGCCCATTTCGGCTGAGGCGTCTCGAGGCTAATCACATCTAATCTCTTGAACTTCCAAAGGGTCCTTCACACCCTTGCTGCAGCTCAAGATGTTCCCCTAACATACCGTTTCCACTCGAGAGGAAGCACGAGAGTCCCGCCCACATCCAGAGGAGCCCCGTTTCTGCCTACTAGCTCGAGAGGAGGGATCCTTTCCCTGCGTCATCGGGAAAGAAATCCCGGCCGTTCCCGTCGCATCTCAAGAGGAAGGCGCTCTCCACAGGAAAGGCGAGAGGAACTCCAGGGTCGTGCCACCTTTCCCCAGAGTCCCCAAGATGTCTCAGTCCATTCCAGGGAAACCTGTTTTTCCCTGAACTGCCTCGACATTCAAGCCCAGGAGCGACTCACACCGCGATGGCAGGTTGGACAGCCCTGTGGGAAAGCCTCGTGGGAAAGCCTCGAGTGAAAGCGAAGCCAAAGATCCCTTGATCCACGCGTAGGGAAGCGTGACACTGCGGCTACAGCTCGGGAGGAAAGCGCACGTGCATGCCCCCACTTGAGACGAGGACTGACTACCCTGGGGAGACTCCAGAAGTACCCCAAGATCCATGTTAGCACTGGAGAGGAATCCTCAGGTTCCGGCACCGACCTCCACACAAGCTATTAGGCCCCCCGGCATCGACGGGAGAGGGAATCCCGAGAGGCCCCCGAGCAACTCGCATGGGGACTGGCCTTTCCTGAGGCCACCAGAGCGGGTCCCTGAGGTCCCGTCGTAAGTCGGAGGGCACCTGCCGCAACTCGAGAAAATCCAGGAGGTTCTCCCCTCCAGGCGAGATGAGGCCCATTTCAGCTGAGGCGTCTCGAGGCTAATCACATCTAACATCTGGAACTTCCAAAGGGTCCTTCACACCCTTGCTGCAACTCAAGAAGTTCCCCGACATACCCGTCTCCACTCGAGAGGAAGCACCAGAGTCCCGCCCACATCCAGAGGAGCCCCGTTTCCGCCTCCTAGCTCGAGAGGAGGGATCCTTTCCCACCGTGGTCGGGAAAATATTCCCGGCGTTCCCGTTGCATCTCAAGAGGAGGCGCTCTCCACAGGAAAAGCGAGAGGAACTCCAGGGTCGTGCCACCATTCCCAGAGGCCGCTGGATGTCTCAGTCCATTTGAGGGAAAACTTTTTTCCCTGCACTGCCTCGACTTTCAAGCCGAGGATCGACTCACACCACGGTGGCACGTGGGACAGCCCTGTGGGAAAGCCTCGTGGGAAAGCCTTGAGGGAAAGACACAGATCCCTTGATCCACGTGAAGGGAAGCGCGACACTGCTGCTACAGCTCGGGAGGAAAGCACACGTGCATGCCCCCACTCGAGACGAGGACTGACTCTCCTGGGGAGACTCCAGAAGTACCCCAAGATCAATGTCAGCCCTGGACAGGAATCCTCTGGTTCCGGCACCTACTCCACACAAGGTCTTAGGCCCCGGCATCGACGGGAGAGGAATCCCGAGAGGCCCCCAAGCAACTCGCATGCGGACTGGCCTTTCCTGAGGCCACCAAAGCGGGTCCCTGAGGTCCCCGTCGTAAGTTGAGAGCACCTTCCGCAATTCGAGAAAATCCAGGAGGTTTTCCCCTCCAGGCGAGATGAGGCCCATTTCCGCTGAGGCGTCTCGAGGCTAATCACACCTAACCTCTGGAACTTCCAAAGGGTCATTCACACCCTTGCTGCAACTCAAGAAGTTCCCCGACATACCCGTCTCCACTTGAGAGGAAACACGAGAGTCCCGCTCACATCCAGAGGAGCCCCGTTTCCGCCTCCTAGCTCGAGAGGAGGGATCCTTTCCTTGCGTCGTCGAGAAAGATTTCCCGGTGTTCCCGACGCATCTCAAAAGGTCGCGCTCTCCAGAGGAAAGGCGAGAGGAACTCCATGGTCGTGCCACCAATCCCAGAGTCCCCCACATGTCTCAGTCCATTCCAGGGAGACCTGTTTTCCCTGTACTGCCTCGACTTTCAAGCCGAGGATCGACTAACAGCACGGAGGCACGTGGCACAGCCCTGTGGGAAAGCCTCGTGGGAAAGCCTTGTTGGAAAGCCTCGTGGGAAAGCCTCGAGGGAAAGCCACTGATCCCTTGATCCACGCGACTGGAGCATGACACTGCTGCTACAGCTAGGGAGGAAAGCGCAGGTGCATGCCCCCACTCGAGACGAGGACTGACTCCCCGGGGAGACTCCAGAAGTACCCCAAGATCCATGTCAGCACTGCAGAGGAAACCTCAGGTTCCGGCACTGACTCCACACAAGGTCTTAGGCCCCGGCATCGACGGGAGAGGAATCCCGAGAGGCCCCGAGCAATTCGCATGGGGAGTGGCCTTTTCTGAGGCCCCCAGAGCGGGTCGTTGAGGTCCCCGTCGTAAGTCGAGAGCAACTGCCCTATCTCGAGAAAATCCAGGAGGTTCTCCCCTCCAGGCGAGATGAGGCCCATTTCTGCTGAGGCGTCTCGAGGCTAATCACACCTAATCTCTGGAACTTCCAAACGGTGCTTCACACCCTGGCTGCAACTCAAGATGTTCCCCTACATACCGTTTCCACTCGAGAGGAAGCCCGAGAGTCCCGCCCACATCCAGAGGAGCCCCGTTTCTGCCTACTAGCTCGAGAGGAGGGATCCTTTCCCTGCGTCATCGGGAAAGAAATCCCGGCGTTCCCGTCGCATCTCAAGAGGAGGCGCTCTCCACAGGAAAGGCGAGAGGAACGCCAGGGTCGTGCCACCTTTCCCAGAGTACCCCAGATGTCTCAGTCCATTCCAGGGATACCTGTTTTCCCTGCACTGCCTCGACATTCAAGCCGAGGATCGACTCACATCACGGTGGCACGTGGGACAATCATGTGGGAAAGCCTCGTGGAAAAGCCTCGTGTGAAAGCTTCCAGGGAAAGCCACAAATCCCTTGATTCACGCGAAGGGAACCTGGCACTGCTGCTACAGCTCGGGAGGAAAGCGCACGTGCATGCCCCCACTCGGGACGAGGACTGACTCCCCTGGGGAGACTCCAGAAGTACCCCAAGGTCCATGTCAGCACTGGAGAGGAATCCTCAGGTTCCGGCACCGGACTCCACACGAGGTCTTAGGCCCCGGCATCGACGGGAGAAAAATCCCGAAAGGCTACCAAGCAACTCGCATGGGGACTGGCCTTTCCTGAGGCCACCAAAGGGGGTCCCTGTGGTCCCCGTCGTAAGTCGAGAGCACCTGCGGCAATTCGAGAAAATCCAGGAGGTTGTCCCCTCCAGGCGAGATGAGGCCCATTTCCGCTGAGGCGACTGGAAGCTAATCACCCCTAATCTCTGGAACTTCCAAAGGGTCCTTCACAGCCTTGCTGCAACTCAAGAAGTTCCCCGACATACCCGTCTCCACTCGAGAGGAAGCACGAGAGTTCTGCCCACATCCAGAGGAGCCCCGTTTCTGCCTCATAGCTCCAGAGGAGGGATCCTTTCCCAGGGTGGTCGGGAAAGAATTCCCGGCGTTCCCGTCGCATCTCAAGAGGAGGCTCTCTCCATAGGAAAGGTGAGAGGAACTCCAGGGTCGGGCCACCATTCCCATAGTCCCCCAGATGTCTCAGTCCATTCCAGGGAAACCTGTTTTCCCTGCACTGCCTCGACTTTTAAGCCGAGGATCGACTCACACCACGGTGGCACGGCGGGACAGCCCTGTGGGAAAGCCTCGTGGGAAAGCCTCGTGGAAAGCCTTGAGGGAAAGCCACAGATCCCTTGATCCACTTGAAGGGAAGCGTGACACTGCTGCTACAGCTCGGGAGGAAATCGCACGTGCCTGCCCCCACTCGAGACGAGGACTGACTCCCCAGTGGGAGACTCCAGAAGTACCCCAAGATCCATGTCAGCACTGGAGAGGAATCCTCAGGTTCGGGCACCGACTCCCCACAAGGTCTTAGGCCCCAGCATGGACGGGAGAGGAATCCCGAGAGGCCCGCGAGCAACTTGCATGGGGACTGGCCTTTCCTGAGGCCACCAGAGCGGGTCCCTGAGGTCCCCGTCGTAAGTCGAGAGCACCTGCCGCAACTCGAGAAAATCCAGGAGTTTCTCCCCTCCAGGTGAGATGAGGCCCATTTCCGCTGAGGCGTCTCGAGGCTAATGACACCTAACCTCTGGAACTTCCAAAGGGTCCTTCACACTCTTGCTGCAACTCAAGAAGTTCCCCGACTTACCCGTCTCCACTCGAGAGGAAGCACGAGATTCCCGCCCACATCCAGAAGAGACCCGTTTCTGTCTCCTAGCTCGAGAGGAGGGATTCTTTCCCTGCGTGTTCGGGAAAGAATTCCCGGCGTTCCCGTCGCATCACAAGAGGAGACGCTCTCCACAGGAAAGGCGAGAGGAACCCCAGGGTCGTGCCACCATTCCCAGAGTCCCCCAGATGTCTCAGTCCATTCCAGGGAAACCATTTTTCCCTGCAATGTCTCGACTTTCAAGCCGAGGATCCACTCACACCACGGTGGCACGTGGGACAGCCCTGTGGGAAAGCCCCGGGGGAAAGCCTCGTGGGAAAGACACAGATCCCTTGATCCACGGGAAGGGAAGCGTGACACTTCTGCTAGAGCTGAGGAGGAAAGCGCACGTGCATGCCCCAACTCGAGACGAGGACTGACTCCCTTGGGGAGACTCCAGAAGTACACCAAGATCCATGTCAGCACTGGAGAGGAATCCTCAGGTTCCGCAACCGACTCCACACAAAGGTCTTAGGCCCGCGGCATCGATGGGAGAGGAATCCGAGAGTCCACCGAGCAACTAGCATGGGGACTGGTCTTTCCTGAGGCCACCAGAGCGGGTCCCTGAGGTCCCCGTCGTAAGTCGAGAGCACCTGCCGAAACTCGAGAAATCCAGGAGGTTCTCCTCTCCAGGCGAAATGAGGCCCATTTCCGCTGAGGCGTCTCGAGGCTAATCACACCTAACCTCTGGAACTTCCAAAGGGTACTTCACACGCCTTGCTGCAACTCAAGAAGTTCCCCCACAATACCCATCTCCACACGAGAGGAAGCACGAGAGTCCCGCCCACATCCAGAGGAGCCCCGTTTTTCGCCTCTTGCTCAGGAGGGATCCTTTCCCTGCGTGGTCGGGAAAGAATTCCCGGCGTTCCCGGTCCATCTCAAGAGGAGGCGCTCTCCACAGGAAAGGCGAGAGGAACTCCAAGGGTCGTGCCACCATTCCCAGAGTACCCCAGATGTCTAGGTCCATTCCAGGGAAACCTGTTTTCCCTGCACTGACTCAACTTTCAAGCGAGGATCGACTCACACCACGGTGGCACGTGGACAGCCCTGTAGGAAAGCCTCGAGGGAAAGCCTCGTGGGAAAGCATCGAGAAAGCCACAGATCCCTGATCCACGGAAGGGAATCGTGACACTGTGCTACAGCCTCGGTAGGAAAGCGCACGTGCATCCCCCACTCGAGACGAGGACTGACTGCTCTGGGGAGACTCCAGAAGTACCCAAGATCCATGTCAGCACTGGAGAGGAATCCTCAGGTTCCGGCAGCGACTCCACACAGGTCTTAGGCCCCGGCATCGACGGACGAGGAATCCGAGAGGCCCCTGAGCAACTCGCATGGGACTGGGCTTTCCTGAGGCCACCAGAGCGGGTCCCGGAGGTCCCCGTCGTAAGTCGAGAGCACCTGCTGCAACTCGAGAAAATCCTAGATGTTCTCCCCTCCAGGCGACATGAGGCCCATTTCCCCTGAAGCGTCTCGAGGCTAATCACACCTAACCTCTGGAACTTCCAAAGGGTCCTTCACACCCTTGCTGCAAATCAAGAAGTTCCCGGACATACCCGTCTCCACTCGAGAGGAGTCACGAGAGTCCCGCTCACATCCAGAGGAGCCCCGTTTCCGCCTCCTAGCTCGAGAGGAGAGATCCTTTCCCTGCGTGGTCGGAAAGAATTCCCGGCGTTCCCGTCGCATCTCAAGAGGAGGCGCTCTCCACAGGAAAGGCGAGAGGAACTCCAGGGTCGTGCCACCATTCCAGAGTCCCCCAGATGTCTCAGTCCATTCCAGGGAAACATGTTTTCCCTGCACTGACTCGACTTTTAAGCGAGGATCGACTCACACCACGGTGGCACGTGTGGACAACCCTGTGGGAAAGCCTCGTGGGAAAGCCACAGATCCCTTGATCCACGCGAAGGGAAGCGTGACACTGCTGCTACAGCTCGGGAGGAAAGCGCACATGCATCCCCCACACCAGACGAGGACTGACTCCCCTGGGGGAGACTCCAGAAGTACCCCAAGATCCATGTCAGCACTGGAGAGGAATCCTCAGGTTCTGGCACCGACTCTACACAAAGGTCTTATGCCGGTGTCCAGCCCCGGTGGATCCAGGGAATTCGAAGGGTGGACGGCGTTGGCGTGGAAAGACTTGTTTATTTATTAATGCAAGATTAGATTAGCAAACTATAGTGTAGTAGAAGATTAAGTGGAGGAAGAGGGCCTGAATAGCT
>NW_017199427.1:0-7344 GCF_001704415.2 Capra hircus | reverse complement strand
AACTCAAGAAGTTCCCCGATATACCCGTCTCCGCTCGAGCGGAAGCACGTGAGTCCGCGCCCATATCCAGAGGAGACCCGATTCCGCCTCCTAGCTCGAGAGGAGGGCTCCTTTCCCTGCGTGGTTTGGAAAGAATTCCTGGCGTTCCCGTCGCATCTCAAGAGCAGGCGATCTCCACAGGAAAGGCAAGAAGAACTCCAGGGTCCTGCCACCATTCCAGAGTCCCCCAGATGTCTCAGTCCATTCCAGGGAAACCTGTTTTTGCCTGCACTGCCTGACTTTCAAGCCGAGGATCAACTCACCAACGGTGGCACGTGGGACAGCCCTGTGGGAAAGCCTCGTGGAAAGTCTCGGGAAAGCCTCGAGGGAACGCCAGTGATCCTTGATCAACGTGAAGGGAAGCGCGACACTGTTGCTAAAGCTCGGAAGGAAAGCGCACGTGCATGCCCCACACTCAGACGAGGACTGACTCCCCTGGGTGACTCCAGAAGTACCCCAAGATCCATCTCAGCACTGGAGAGGAATGCTCAGGTTCGGCCACCGACTCCACACAAGATCTTAGGCCCCGGAATCGACGGGAGAGGAATCCCGAGAGGCCCCGAGCAACTCGCATGGGGACTGGCCTTTCCTGAGGCCACAGAGCGGGTCCCTGAGGTCCCCGTCGAAAGTAGAGAGCCCTTGCCGCAACTCGAGAAAATCAGGAGGTTCTCCCCTCCAGGCGAGATGAGGCCCATTTCTGCTGAGGCGTCTCGAGGCTAATCACATCTAACCTCTGGAACTTCCAAAGGGTCCTTCACACCATTGCTGCATCTCAAGAAGTTCCCGACATACCCGTCTCACTCGAGAGGAAGCCCCAGAGTACCGCACACATCCAGAGGAGCCGCTTTCCGCCTCCTATCTCGAGAGGAGGTATCCTTTCCCTGCGTTTGTGGGGAAAGAATTCCTCGTGTTCCCTTCGCATCTCAAGAGGAGACGCTCTCCTCAGGAAGGCGAGAGGAACTCCAGGGTCGTGCCCACCATTCCCAGAGTTCCAAGATGTCTCAGTCCATTCCAGGGAAACCTGTTTCCCTTCACTGCCTCGACTTTCAAGCCGAGGATCGACTCAAACCACGGTGGCACGTGGGACAGCCCTGTGGGAAAGCCTCGTGGGAAAGCCTCGAGGGAAAGCCACAGATCCCTTGATCCATGCGAAGGGAAGGGTGACACTGCTGCTATAGCTCTGGAGGAAAGCGCCTGTGCATGCCCCCACTCGAAACGAGGACTGACTCCCCTGGGGAGACTCCAGAAGTACCCCAAGATCCATGTCGCACTGGAGAGTAATCCTCAGGTTCCAGGACCGACTCCACACAAGGTCTTATGCCCGGCATCGACGAGTGAGGAATCCCGGGAGCCCCCCGAGCAACTCGCATGGGACTGGCCTTTCCTGAGGCCACCACAGCGGGTCCCTGAGGTCCCCGTGGTAAGTCGAGGGCATCTGCCGCAACTCGAGAAAATCCAGGAGGTTCTCCCTTCAGCGAGATGAGGCCCATTTCCGCTGAGGCGTCTCCCGGCAAATCACACCTAACCTCTTGAACTTCCAAAGGGTCCTTCACACACTTGCTGCATCTCAAGAAGTTCCCCGACATACCCGTCTCGACACGAGAGGAAGCACGAGAGTCACGCCCACATCCAGAGGAGCCCGATTCCGCCTCCTAGATCGAGAGAGGCATCCTTTCGCTGCGTGTTCGGGAAAGAATTTCCGGCGTACCCATCTCATCTCAAGAGGAGGTGCTTTCCACAGGAAAGGCGAGAAAAACTCCAGTGTCGTGCCACCACTCCAGAGACATCAGATGTCTCCGTCCATTCCAGGGAAACCTGATTTCCCTGCACTGCGTCGACTTTCAAGCAAGGATCGACTCACACCACGGTGGCACGTAGGACAGCCTTGTGGGAAAGCTCGTGAAAAAGCCTCCAGGGAAAGCCTCGAGGGAAAGACACAGATCCCTTTATCCCTCGAAGGGAAGCATGACACTGCTGCTACAGCTCGGGAGGAAAACGCACGTGCATGCACCGACTCGAGACAAGGACTGACTCCCGTGGGAGAATCCAGAAGTACCCAAGATCCATGTCAGCACTGGAGAGGAATCCTCAGGTTCCGGCACCGACTCCACACAAGATCTTAGGCCCGGCATCGACGGGAGAGGAATCCCGAGAGGCCCCCGAGCAACTCGCATGGGCCTGGCCTTTCCTGAGTCCAGCAGAGCGGGTCTCTGAGGTCCCCGCCGTAAGTCGTGAGCACCTGCCGCAACTCGAGAAAATCCAGTAGGTTCTCCCTCCAGGCCAGATGAGGCCCATTTCCGCTGAGGCGTCTCGAGGCTAATCACACCTAACCTCTGGAACTTCCAAAGGGTCTTTCACACGCTTGCTGCAACTCAAGAAGTTCGCCGACATACCCGTCTCCACTCGAGAGGAAGCACGAGAGTCCCGCCCACAACCAGAGGGGTCCCGCTTCCGCCTCCTAGCTCGAGAGGAGGAATCCTTTCCCTGCGTGGTCGGGAAAGAATTTCCGGCGTTCCCGTCGCATCTCAAGAGGAGACGCTCTCCACAGGAAAGGCGAGAGAACTCCAGGGTCATGTCACCGTTCCCGAGTCCCCCAGATGTCTCAGTCCATTCCAGGGAAACCTGTTTTCCCTGCACTGCCTTGAATTTCAAGCCGAGGATCGACTCACACCACGGTGGCAAGTGGGACAGCGCTGTGGGAAAGCCTCGTGGGAAAGCCTCGTCGGAAGCCTCGAGGGAAAACCACAGATCCCTTGATCCACCTGAAGGGAAGCGTGACACTGCTGCTACAAATCGGGAGGACAGCGCACGTGCATGCCTCCACTCGAGACGAGGACTGACTCCCCTGGGGAGACTCCAGAATACCCCAAGATCCATGTCAGCACTGGAGAGGAATTCTCAGGTTCCGGCACCGACTCCACACAAGATCTTAGGCCCGGCATCGACGGGAGTGGAATCCCGAGAGGCCCCGAGCAACTAGCATGGGACTGGCCTTTCCTGAGGCCACCAGAGCGGGTCCCTCAGGTCCCCGTCGTAAGTCGAGAGCACCTGCCGCAACTCGAGAAAATCCAGGAGGTTCTCCCCTCCAGGCGAGATGAGGCCCATTTCCGCTCAGGCGTCTCTAGGCTAATGACACCTAAACCCTGGAACTTACAGAGGTCCTTCACACCCTTACTGCCACCCAAGAAGCTCCCCGACATACCCGTCTCCACTCGAGAGGAAGCACGAGAGGTCCGCCCACATCCAGAGGAGCCCGTTTCCGCCTCATAGCTCGAGAGGAGGGATCATTTCCCTGCGTGGTCGGGAAAGAAATCCTGGTGTTCCCGTCGCATCTCAAGAGGAGGCGCTCTCCACAGGAAAGGCGAGAGGAACTCCAGGGTCGTGCCACCATTCCCACAGCCCCCAGATGTCTCAGTCCATTCCAGGGAATCCTGTTTTCCCTGCACTGCCTCTACTTTCAAGCCGAGGATCGACTCACACCACGGTGACACGTGGACAGCCTGTGGGAAAGCCTCGGGGGAAAGCCACAGATCCCTTGATCCACGGGAAGGCAAGCGCGACTCTGCTGCTACAGCTCGGGAGGAAAGCGCACGTGCATCCCCCATCCAGACGAGGACTGACTCCCTGGGGAGACTCCAGAGGTACCCCAAGATCCATGTCAGCACTGGAGAGGAATCCTCAGGTTGCCACACGACTGCACACAAGATCTTAGGCCCCGGCATCGACGGGAGAGGAATCCAGAGAGGTCCCTGAGGAAATCGCTTTGGGCCTGGCCTTTCCTGAGGCCACCAGAGCGTGTCCCTGAGGTCCCCGTCGAAGTCAAGAGCACCTGCTGCAACTCGAGAAAATCCAGGAGGTTCTCCCTCCAGGCGAGATGAGGCCCATTTCCGCTGAGGCGTCTCGAGGCAATAGCACCTAACCTCTGGAACTTCCAAAGGTCCTTCACAACCATGCTGCAACTCAAGAAGTTCCCGACATAACCGTCTCCACTCGAGAGGAAGCACGAGAGTCCCGCCCACATCCAGAGGAGCCCAGTTTCCGCCTCCTAGCTCGAGAGGAGGGATCCTTTCCTGCATGATCGGGAAAGAATTCCCGGCGTTTCCGTCTCATCTCAAGAGGAGGCGCTCTCCACAGGAAAGGCGAGAGGAATTCCAGGTTCGTGCCACCATTCCCTGAGGTCCCCCAGATATCTCAGTCCATTCCAGGGAAACCTGTTTTCCCTGCACATGCCTCGACTTTGCAAGCCGAGGATCGACTCACACCACGGTGTCTCGTGGGACAGCCCTGGTCTCGTGGAAAGCCTCGTGGGAAAGCCTCGAGGGAAAGACCACAGATCCCTTGATCCACGACGAAGGAAGGCTACGACACTGCTGTCTACAGCTCCGGGAGGAAAGCGCCACGTGCATGCCCCGATCGAGACGAGGACTGACTCCCCTGGGGAGACTCCTGAAGTACCCAAGATCCATGTGGCAGCAATGGAGAGGAATCCTCAGGTTCCGACATCCGGACTCCACACAAAGATCTTAGGCCCACGATTGATGGGAGAGGAATCCCGAGAGGCCTACGAGCAACTTCGCATGCGGACTGGCCTTTCCTGAGGTCCACCAGAGCGGGTCCCTTGAGGTCCCCCGTCGTAAGTCGAGAGCACCATGCCGCAACTCGAGAAATCTACAGGAGGTTCTCCCCTCCAGGCGAGATGAGGCCCTTTTCCGCTGATGCGTCTCGATTCTAATCACATCCTTAACCTCTGGAACTTCCAAAGGGTCCTTCAAACCCTTGCTGCAACTCAAGAGGTTCCCTGATATACTCGTCTCCACTCGAGAGAAGCAGGAGAGTCCCACCCACATCTAGAGGAGCCACTTTTCCGCCTCCTAGCTCGAGAGCAGGGATCCTTTCCCTGTGTGGTTGGGAAAGAATTCCCGGCGTTCCCGTCGCATCTCAAGAGGAGGCGCTCTCCATAGGAAAGGCCGAGAGGAACTCCAGGGTCGTAGCCACCATTCCCAGAGTCCCCCAGATGTCTTAGTCCATTCCCAGGGAAACCTGTTTTCCCTGCACTGCCTTGACTTTCAAGCCGAGGATCGACTCACACCACGTTGGCACGTGGGATCAATCCTTGGTGGACAGCCTCGTGGAAATAGCTCGTGGGAAAGCCTCGAGGCGAAAGTCACAGATCCCTTGATCCACGCCTGATGGAAGCGTGACACTGCTGCTACACCTCGGGAGGAAAGCGACACGTGCATGCCCCGCACTCGAGACGAGGACTGACTCCCCTGGGGAGACTCCCAGAAATACCCCAAGATCCATGTCAGCACTGGAGATTAATGCCTCACGGTTCCGGCACCGGTCTCCACACAAGTTCTTAGGCCCCGGCATCGAAGAGGAGAGGAATGCCCGAGAGGCCCCCGAACAACTCGCATGGGGACTGGCCTTTCCTGAGGCACCAGAGCGGGTCCCGGAGGTCCCCATCATAAGGCGAGAGCACCTGCCGCAACTCGAGAAAATCCAGGAGGTTCTCCCCTCCAGGCGAGATGAGGCCCATTTCCGCTCAGGCGTCTAGAGTCTAATCACACCTAACATCTGGAACTTCCAAAGGGTCCTTCACACCCTTCCTGCAACTCAAGAAGTTCCCTGACATACCCGTCTCCACTCGAGAGGAAGCACGAGAGTTCTGCCCACATCCAGAGGAGCCCCGTTTCCTCTCTTGCTCAAGAGAAATGATCCTGTCCCTGCGTGGTCGGGAAAGAATTCCCGGCGTTCCCTTCGCATCTCAAGAGGAGGCGCTCTCCACAGGAAAGGCAAGAGGACCTCCAGGGTCGTGCACCATTCCCAGAGTCCCCCAGATGTCTCAGTCCATTCCAGGGAAACCTGTTTCCCTGCACTGCCTCGACTTTCAAGCCGAGGATCGAGTCACACGACGGTGGCACGTGGGATAGCCCTGTGGGAAAGCCTCGTGGGAACGCCTCGTGGGAAAGCCTCGAGGGAAAGCCACAGATCCCTTGATATATGCGAAGGGAAGAGTGACACTGCTGCTACAGCTCGAGAGGAAAGCGCACGTGCAGGCCCCACTAGAGACGAGGACTGACTCCCCTTGGGAGACTCCAGACGTACCCCAAGATCCATATCAGCACTGGAGAGGAAACCTCAGGTTCCGGCACCGACTCCACACAAGGTCTTAGTCCCCGGCATCGACGGGATAGGAATCCCGAGTGGCCCCCGTGCAACTCGCATGGGGACTTGCCTTTACTGAGGCCACGAGAGCGGGTCCCTGAGGTCCCCATCGTAAGTCGAGAGCACCTGCCGCAACTCGAGAAAATCCAGGAGGTTCTCCCCTGCAGGCGAGATGAGGCCCATTTCCGCTAAGGCGTCTCGAGGCTAATCACACCTAACCTCTGGAACTTCCAAAGGGTCCTTCACACCCTTGCTGCAACTCAAGAAGTTCACCGACATACCCGACTCCACTCGAGAGGAAGCACCATAGTTCCGCCCATATCCAGAGGTGCCCCGTTTCCGCCTCATAGCTCGAGAGGAGGGATCCTGTCCCTGCGTGGTAGGGAAAAAATTCCCGGTATTCCCGTCGCATCCCAAGAAGAGGCGCTCTCCGCAGGAAAGGCGAGAGGAACTCCAGGGTCGTGCCACCATTCCCCAGAGTCCCCAGATGTCTCAGTCCATTCCAGGGAAACGTGTTTTCCCTGCACAGCCTCGACTTTCAAGCTGAGGATCGACTCACACCACGGTGGCAAGAGGGACAGCCCTGTGGGAAAGCCTCGTGGAAAAGCCTCGTCGGAAAGCCTCGAGGGAAAGCCACAGATCCCTTGATCCACGCGAAGGGAAGTGCGACACTGCTGCTACAGCTCGGGAGGAAAGCGCACGTGCATGCCCCACTCGAGACGAGGACTGACTCCCCTGGAGAGACTCCAGAAGTACCCCAAGATCCATGTCAGCACTGGAGAGGAATCCTCAGGTTCCGGCACCGACTCTACACAAGATCTTAGGCCGGGCATCGATGGGAAGGAATCCTGGAGTGTGCCCCGAACAACTCGCATGGGGACTTGGCCTTTCATGAGGCCACCAGAGCGGGTCCCTGAGGTCGCCGTCGTAAGTCGACAGCACCTACCGCATCTCGAGAAAATTAGGAGGTTCTCCCCTCCAGGCGAGATGAGGCCCATTTCGCTGAGGCGTCTCGAGGCTAATATCACACTAACATCTGGAACTTCCAAAGGGTCCTTCAAACCCTTGCTGCAACTCAAGAAGTTCCCCGACATACTCGTCTCCACTCCAGAGGAAGGACGAGAGTCCCGCCACATC
>NW_017199426.1:0-7344 GCF_001704415.2 Capra hircus | reverse complement strand
GAGGATCCACTCACACCAAGGTGGCACGTGGGACAGCCCTGTGGGAAAGCCTCGAGGGAAAGCCTCGTGGGAAAGCCTCGAGGGAAAGTTGCAGATCCTTGATCCACGCGAAGGGAAGCATGACACTGCTGCTACATCTCGGGAGGAAAGCGCACGTGCATGCCCCACTTGAGACGAGGACTGACTCCTGGGGCGACTCCAGCCGTACCCCAAGATCCATGTCAGCACTGGAGAGGAATCCTCAGGTTCCGGCACCTATCTCACACAAGGTCTTAGGCCCCGCATCGACGGGAGAGGAATCCCGAGAGGCCCCGAGCAACTCGCTTGGCGGACTGGCCTTTCCTGAGGCCACCGGAGCGGGTCCGTGAGGTCCCCGTCGTAAGTCGAGAGCACCTGCCGCAAACTCGAAAAATCCAGGAGGTTCTCCCCTCCAGGCGAGATGAGGCCCATTTCCCCTGAGGCATCTCGAGGCTAATCACACCTAACGTCTGGAACTTACAAAGGGTCTTTCACACCCTTGCTGCAAACTCAAGAAGTTTCCCCGACATACCCGTCTCCACTCGAGAGGAATCACGAGTCCCGCCCTCATCCAGAGGAGCCCCGTTTCCGCCTCCTAGCTCGAGAGGAGGGATCCTTCCCCTGCGTGGTCGGGAAAGAATTCCCGGCATTTCCGTCGCATCTCAAGAGGAGGCGCTCTCACAGGAAAGGCGAGAGGAACTCCACGGTCGTGCCACCATTCCCGAGTCCCCCAGATGTCTCAGTCCATTCCAGGGAAACTGTTTTCCCTTCACTGCCTCGACTTTCAGCAAGGATCGACTCAACCACGGTGGCACGTGGTCAGCCTTGTGGGAAAGCCTCGTGGGAAAGCCTCGGAAAGCCTCGAGGGAAAGCCACAGATCCCTTGATCCACGCGAAGGGAAAGCGTGACACTGCTGCTACAGCTGGGGAGGAAAGCGCACGTGCATGCCCCACTCGAGACGAGGACTGACTCCACTAGGGGAGACTCCAGGAACTACCCCAAGATCCATGTCAGACACTGGAGAGGAATCCTCAGGTTCCGGCACCTACTCCACACAAGGTCTTAGGCCGCGGCATCGATGGGAGAGGAATACCGAGAGGCCCCCGAGCAACTCGCATGGGGACTGGCCTTTCCTGAGGCCACCAGATCATGGTCCCGTGAGGTTCCCGTCGTAAGTCGAGAGCACCTGCCACAACTCGAGAAAATCCAGGAGGTTCTCCCCTCCAGGCGAGATGAGGCCCATTTCCGCTGAGGCTTCTCGAGCCTAATCACACCTAACCTCTGGAACTTTCAAAGGGTCCTTCACACCCTTGCTGCAACTCAAGAAGTTCCCCCACATACCCGTCTCGACTCGAGAGGAAGCACGAGAGTCCCGCCCACATCCAGAGGAGCCCCGTTTCCACCTCCTAGCTCGAGAGGAGGGTTCCTTTCCCTGCGTGTTCAGGAAAGAATTCCTGGCCTTCCCATCGCAGCTCAAGAGGGGGCGCTCTCTACAGGAAAGGCGAGAGGAACTCCAGGGTCGTGCCACGATTCCCAGAGTCCCCCAGATGTCTCAGTCCACTCCAGGGAAACGTGTTTTCCTTGCACTGCCTCGACTTTCAAGCCGAGGAATGACTCACACCACGGTGGCACGTTGGACAGCCATTTGGGAAAGCCTCGTGGGAAAGCCTCGTGGGAAAGACTCGGGGGAAAGCCACAGATTCCTTCATCCACGCGAAGGGAAGCGTGACACTACAGCTACAGCTCGGGAGGAAAGCGCACGTGCATGCCCCAACTCGAGACGAGGACTGACTCCCTTAGGGAGACTCCAAAAGTACCCAGGAACCATGTCAGCACTGGAGTGGAATCCTCCGGTTCCTGCACCGACTCTACACAAGGTCTTAGGCCCCAGCATCGACGGGAGAGGAATCCCGAGAGGCCCCATGCAACTAGCATGGGGACTGGCCTTTCCTGAGGCCACCAGAGCGGGTCCCAGAGGTCCCCGTCGTAAGTCGAGAGCACCTGCCGCAACTAGAGAAAATCCAGGAGGTTCTCCCTTCCAGGCGGGATGAGGCCCATTTCCGGTGAGGCGTCTCGAGGCTAATCACACCGAACATCTGGAATTTCCAAAGGGTCCTTCACACCCTTGCTGCAACTCAAGAAGTTCCCCGACATACCCGACTCCACTCGAAAGGAAGCACGAGAGTCCGGCCCACATCCAGAGGAGCCCCGTTTCCGTCTCCTAGCTCGAGAGGAGGGATCCTTTCCCTTCGTGTTCGGGAAAGTATTCCCGACGTTTCCGTCGCATCTCAAGAAGAGGCGCTCTCCACAGGAAAGGCGAGAGGAACTCCAGGGTCGTGCCACCATTCCCAGAGTCCCTCAGATGTCTCAGTCCAATTCAGGGAAACCTTTTTTCCCTGCACTGCCTCGACTTTCAAGCCGAGGATCGACTCTCACCACGGTGGCACGTGGGACAGCCTTGTGGGAAAGACTCGAGTGAAAGCCTCGTGGGAAAGCCTCGAGGGAAAGCCTCAGATCCCTTGATCCACGCGAAGGGAAGCCTGACACTGCTGCTATAGCTGGGGAGGAAAGTGCACGTGCATGCCCCCACTCGAAGACGAGGACTGACTCCCCAGGAGAGACTCAGGACGTACCCCAAGATCCATGTCAGGACTGGAGAGGAATCCTCAGGTTCCGGCACCGACTCCACACAAGGTCTTAGGCCCCGGCATCGACAGGAGAGGAATCCCGAGAGGCCCCCGAGCAACTCGCATGGGGAATGGCCTTTCCTGAGGCCACCAGAGCATGTCCCTGAGGTCCCCGTCGTAAGTGGAGAGAAACTGCTGCAACTCGAGAAAATCCAGAAGGTTCTCCCCTCCAGGCGAGATGAGGCCCATTTCCAATGAGGCCTCTCGAGGCTAATCTCACCTAACCTCTGGAACTTCCAAAGGGTACATCACCCACTTGTTGCAACTCAAGAAGTTCCCCGACATAACCGTCTCCACTTGAGAGAAAGCTCGAGCCTCCCGCCGACATCCAGAAGAGCCCCGTTTCCGCCTCCTAGCTCGAGAGGAGGGATCCTTTCCCTGCGTGTTCGGGAAAGAATTCCCGGTGTTTCCGTCGCATCTCAAGAGGAGGCGCTCTCCACAGGAAAGGCGAGAGGAACTCCAGGGTCGAGCCACCATACCCAGAGTCCCCCAGATGTCTCAGTCCATTCCAGGGAAACCAGTTTTCCCTGCACTGCCTCGACTTTCAAGCCGAGGATCGACTCACACCACGGTGGCACGTGGGACAGCCCTGTGGGAAAGCCTCGTGGGAAAGCCTCCTGCAAAAACCTCGATGAAAGCCACAGATTTCTTCATCCACGCGAAGGGAAGCATGACACTGCTGCTACAGCTCGGGAGGAAAGTGCACGTGCATGACCTAAGTCGAGACGAGGACTGAATCCCCGGTGGAGACTCCAGAAGTACCACAAGATCCATGTCAGCACTGGAGAGGAATCCTCAGGTTCCGGCACCGTCTCCACACAACGTCTTAGGCCCCGGCATCGACGGGAGAGGAATCCCGAAGGGCCCGCTAGCAACTCGCATGGGGACTGGCCTTTCCTGAGGCCACCAGAGCAGGTCCCTGAGGTCCTCGTCTTAAGTCGAGAGCACCTGTGGCAACTCTAGAAAATCCAGGAGGTTCTCCCCTCCAGGCGAGATGAAGCCCATTTCCGCGGAGGCGTCTCGAGGCTAATCAACCTGGCCTCTGGAACTTCCAAAGGGTCCTTCACACCCTTGCTGCAACTCAAGAAGTTCCCCGACGTACCCCTCTCCACTCGAGAGGAAGCACGAGAGTCCCGCCCACATCCAGAGGAGACCCGTTTCTGCCTCATAGCTCAAGAGGAGGGATCCTTTCCCTGCGTGGTCGGGAAAGAATTCCCCGTGTTCCCGTTGCATCTCAAGAGGAGTCGCTCTCCACAGGAAAGGCGAGAGGAACTCCAGGGTCGTGCCACCATTCCCTGAGTCCCCCAGATGTCTCAGTCTATTCCAGGGAAACCTGTTTTCCCTGCACTGCCTCGACTTTCAAGCCGAGGATCGACTCACACCACGGTGGCACGTGGGACAGCCCTGTGGGAAAGCCTCTTGGGAAAGCCACAGTAACCTTGATCCACGCGAAGGGAAGCGTGACACTGCTGCTTCAGCTCGGGAGGAAAGCTCACGTGCATGCTCCCACTCGAGACGAGGACTGACTCCACTGGGGAGACTCCAGGAGTTCACCAAGATACATGTCGGCACTGCAGAGGAATCCTCAGTTTCCAGCACCGACTCCACACAAGGTCTTAGGCCCCGGCATTAACGGGAGAGGAATCCCAAGAGGCCCCCGAGCAACTCGCATGGGGACTGGCCTTTCCTGAGGCGACCAGAGCGGGTCCCTGAGGTCCCCGTCGTTAGTCGAGAGCACCTGCCGCAACTCCAGAAAATCCAGGAGGTTCTCCCCTCCAGGCGAGATGAGGCCCATTTCCGCTGAGGTGTCTCGACGCTAATCACACCTAAACTCTGGAACTTCCAAAGGTTCCTTCACACCCTTGCTTCAACTCAAGAAGTTCCCCAACATACCCGTCGCCACTCGAGAGGAAGCACGAGAGTCCCACCCACATCCAGAGCAGTCCCGCTTCCACCTCCTAGCTCGAGAGGAGGGATCCTTTCCCTGCGTGGTCGGGACAGAATTCCCGGCGTTCCCGTCGCATCTCAAGAGGAGTCGCTTTCCACAGGAAAGGCGAGAGGAACTTCAGAGTCGTACCACCATTCTCAGAGTCGCCCAGATGTCTCCGTCCATTCCAGGGAAACCTGTTTTCCCTGCACTGCCTCGACTTTCAAGCCGAGGATCGACTCACACCACGGTGGCACGTGGGACAGCCCTGTGGGAAAGCCTCGTGGGAAAGCCACAGATCCCTTGATCCACGCGAAGGGAAGCGTGACACTGCTGCTACAGCTCGGGAGGAAATCGCATGTGCATGCCCCCACTCGAGACGAGGACTGACTCCCCTGGGGAGACTCCAGAAGTACCCCAAGATCCATGTCAGCACTGGAGAGGAATCCTCAGGTTCCGACACCGACTCTACACAATGTCTTAGGCCCCGGCATCGATGGGAGGGATATCCCGAGAGGCCCCCGAGCAACTCGCATGGGGACTGGCCTTTCCTGAGACCACCAGAGCGGGTCCCTGAGGTCCCCGTCGTAAGTCGAGATCACCTGCCGCAACTCGAGAAAATACATGAGGTTCCACCCTCCAGGCGAGATGAGGCCCATTTCCGCTGAGGCGTCTCGAGGCTAATCACATCTACCCTCTGGAACTTCCAAAGGGTCCTTCACACCCTTGCTGCAACTCAAGAAGTTCCCCGACATACCCGATTCCACTCGAGAGGAAGCACGAGAGTTCCGCCCACATCCAGAGGAGCTCCGTTTCCAGCCTCCTTGCTCGAGAGACGGGTTCCTTTCGCTGCGTGGTCGGGAAAGAATTCCCGGCGTTCCTGTCGCATCTCAAGTGGAGGCACTCTCCACAGGAAAGGAGAGAGGAACTCCAGGGTCGTGCCACCATTCCCAGCGTCCCCCAGATGTCTCACTCCATTCCAGGGAAAACCTGTTTTCCCTGCACTGTCTCGACTTTGAAGCCGAGGATCCACTCACACCACGGTGGCACGTGGGACTGCCCTGTGGGAAAGCCTCGTGGGAAAGCCTCGTGGGAAAGCCTCGAGGGAATGCCACAGATCCCTTGATCCAACGAGAAGGGTAGCGTGACACTGCTGCTACAGCTAGGGAGGAAAGCGCACGTGCATGCCCCCACTCGAGACGAGGACTGACTCCCCTGGGGAGACTCCAGAAATACCCCAAGATGCATGTCAGCACTGGAGAGGAAACCTCAGGTTCAGGCACCGACTTCACACAAGATCTTAGGCCCAGGCATCTAAGGGAGAGGAGTCCCGAGAGGCCCCGAGCAACTCGCATGGGGACTGGCCTTTCCTGAGGCCCACCAGAGCGGGTCCCTGTGGTCTCCGTCGTAAGTCGAGAGCACCTGCCGCAACTCGAGAAAATCCAGGAGGTTCTCCCCTCCAGGCGAGATGAAGACCATTTCCGCTGAGGCTTCTCGAGGCTAATCACACCTAACCTCTGGAACTTCCAAAGGGTCCTTCACACACTTGCTGCAACTCAAGAAGTTCCTCGACATACCCGTTTTCCCTCGAAGGAAGCACGAGAGTCCCGCCCACATCCAGAGGAGCCCCGTTTCCGCCTCATAGTTCCAGAGGAGGATCCTTTCCCTAGGTGGTCGGGTAAGTATTTCCGGCGTTCCCGTCGCATCTCAAGAGGAGGCGCTCTCCACAGGAAAGGCGAGAGGAACTCCAGGGTCGTGCCACCATTCCCAGAGTCCCCCAAATGCTCAGTACATAACAGGGAAACCAGTTTCCCAGCACTGCCTCGACTTTCAAGCCAAGGACGACTCACAACACGGTGGCACGTGGGACAGCCCAGTGGGGTAAACGTCGTGGGAAAGCCTCGTGGCAAAGCCTCGTGGGAAAGCCTCCACGGAAAGCCACAGATTCCTGATCCACGCGAAGGGAAGCGTGACACTGCTGCTACAGCTCGCGGAGGAAATTGCACGTACATGCATCCACTAGGACGAGGACTGACTAACCGGGGAGACTCCAGAAGTACCCCAAGGTCCATGTAAGCACTGGAGAGGTTTTCTCAGGTTTCGCACCGACTCCACACAAAGGTATAAGGCGCCGGCATCGACGGCGAGAGGAATCCCGAGAGGCCCCCGAGCAACTCGCATGGTGACTGGCCTTTCCTGAGGCCACCAGAGCGGGTCCCTGAGGACCCCGTCTTAAGTCCACAGCACCTGCCGCAACTCGAGAAAATTCAGGAGGTTCTCTCCCTTCAGGCGACATGAGGCCCATTTGTGCTGAGGCGTCTCGAGACTAATCACACCTAACCTCTGGAACTTCCATAGGGTCTTTCACACCCTTGCTGCAACTCAAGAAGTTCCTCGACATACCCGTTTCCCCTCGAGAGGAAGCACGAGAGTTCCGCCCACATCCAGAGGAGCCCCGTTTCCGCCTCATAGTTCCAGAGGAGGGATCCTTTCCCTAGGTGGTCGGGTAAGTATTCCTGGCGTTCCCGTCGCATCTCAAGAGGAGGCGCTCTCCACAGGAAAGGCGAGAGGAACTCCAGGGTCGTGCCACCATTCCCAGAAGTCCCCCAGATGCTCAGTCCTTGCCAGGGAAACCAGTTTTCCCGCACTGCCTCGACTTTCTGACTTTTTCAAGCGATGGATCGACTTCATACAACGGTGGCCACGTGGGA
>NW_017199425.1:0-7344 GCF_001704415.2 Capra hircus | reverse complement strand
GGAGACTCCAGAAGTTCCTCAAGATCCATGTCAGCACTGGAGAGGAATCCTCATGTACCGGCATCGACTCCACACAACGTCTTAGGCCCCGGCATCGAAGGGAGAAGGAATCCCGAGAGGACCCGGAGCAACTCACATGGGGACTGGCCTTTCTTGAGGCCACCAGAGCGGGTCCCTGAGGTCCATGTCGTAAGTCGAGAGCACCTGCCGCCAACTCGAGAAAATGCAGGAGGTTCTACCCTAGAGGCGAGATGAGGCCCATTTCCGCTGAGGGTCTGGAGTCTAATCACATCTAACATCTGAACTTCCAAAGGGTCCTTCACACCCTTGCTGCAACTCAAGAAGCTTCCCCGACATACCCGTCTCCACTCGAGAGGAAGCCACGAAGGAGTCCGCCCACATCCAGAGGAGACCCGTTTACGCCTCCTAGCTCCAGAGGGGGGATACTTTCCCTGCGTGGTGGGAAAGAATTCCCGCGTTCCCGTCGCATCTCAAGAGGAGGCGCTCTCCACAGGAAAGGCGAGACGAACTCCAGGGTCGTGCCACCATTCCCAGAGTCCCCCAGATGTCTCAGTCCATTCCAGGAAAACCTGTTTTCCCTGCACTGCCTCGACTTTCAAGCCGAGGATCGACTCACACCACGGTGGCACGTGGGACACCCTGTGGGAAAGCCTCGTGGGAAAGCCACAGATCCCTTGATCCACGCGAAGGGAAGCGTGACACTGCTGCTACTGCTCGGCGAGGAAAGCGCTCGTGCATGCCCCCAATCGAGACGAGGACTGACTCCTCTGGGGAGACTCCAGAAGTACCCCAAGGTCCATGTAAGCACTGGAGAGAATCCTCAGGTTCCGGAACCGACTCCTCACAAGGTCTTAGGCCCGGCATTGACGGAAAGGAATCCCGAAGGCCCCCGAGCAACTCGCATGGGGACTGGCCTTTCCTGAGGCCAACAGAGCGGGTCCCTGAGGTCCCCGTCGTAAGTGCGAGAGCACCTGCCGCAACTCGAGAAAATCCAGGAGTTCTGCTCTCCACGCGAGTTGAGGCCCATTTCCCTGAGGCGTCTCGAGGCTAATCACATCTAACATCTGGAACTTCCAAAGGGTCCTTCACACCCTTGCTGCAACTCAAGAAGTTCCCCGACATACCCGTCTCCACTCGAGAGGAAGCACGAGAGTCCCTGCCCACATCCAGAGGGCCCGTTTGCGCCTCCTAGTTCGAGAGGAGGGATCCTTTCCCTGCGTGGTGGGGAAAGAATTCCTCGCGTTCCCGTCGCATCTCAAGAGGAGGCGCTCTCCACAGGAAAGGCGAGAGGAACTCCAGGGTCGTGCCACCATTTCCAGCGTCCCCAGATGTCTCAGTCCATTCCAGGGAAACCTGTTTTCCCTGCACTGCCTCGACTTTCAAGCCGAGGATTGACTCACACCACGTGGCACGTGGGACAGCCCTGTGGGAAATCCTCGTGGGAAAGCCTCCTGGGAAAAGCCTCGAGGGAAAGCCACATATCCCTTGATGCACGCGAAGGGAAGCGTGACACTGCTGCTACAGCTCGGGTAGAAAGCGCACGTTCATGCCCCCACTAAAGTCGATGACTGACTCACCTGGGGAGACTCCAGAAGTTCCCCAACATTCATGTCAGCACTGAGAGGAATCCTCAGGTTCCGGCACCGACTCCACACAAGGTCTTATTCCCCGGCATCGACGAGAGAGGAATACCGAGAGGCCCCGAGCAACTCGCATGGGGTCTGGCCTTTCCTGAGGCCACCAGAGCGGGTCCCTGAGGTTCCTGTCGTAAATCGAGAGCACCTGCTGCAAACTCGGAGAAAATCCAGGAGGTTCTCCCCTCCAGGCGAGATGAGGCCCATTTCCGCTGAGGCGTCTCGAGGCTAATCACATCTAACATCGGGAAATTCCAAAGGGTCCTTCACACCCTTGCTGCAACTCAAGAAGTTCCGCCGACATATCCCTTCTCCACTGGAGAGGAAGCACGAGAGTCCCGCCCACATCCAGAGTAGCCCCGTTTCCGCCTCATAGCTCGAGAGTAGGGATCCTTTCCCTGGGTGGTGGGGAAAGAATTCCCCGCGTTCCCGTCGCATCTCAAGTGGAGGCGCTCTTGACAGGAAAGGCGAGAGGAACTCCAGGTCGTGCCACCATTCCCTGAGTCCCCCAGATGTCTCAGTCTATTCCAGGGAAACCTGTTTTCCCTGCACTGCCTCGACTTTCAAGCCGAGGATCCACTCACACCACGGTGGCACGTGGGACAGCCCTGTGGGAAAGCCTCTTGGGAAAGCCACAGTAACCTTGATCCACGCGAAGGGAAGCGTGACACTGCTGCTACAGCTCGGGAGGAAAGCTCACGTGCATGCCCCCACTCGAGACGAGGACTGACTCCACCTGGGGAGACTCCAGGAGTTCACCAAGATACATGTCGGCACTGCAGAGGAATCCTCAGTTTCCAGCACCGACTCCACACAAGGTCTTAGGCCCCCGGCATTAACGGGAGAAGGAATCCCAAGAGGCCCCCGAGCAACTCGCATGGGGACTTGCCCTTTCCTGAGGCGACCATAGCAGGTCCCTGAGGTCCCCGTCGTTAAGTCGAGAGCAACCTGCCGCAACTCCAGAAAATCCAGGAGGTTCTCCCCTCCAGGCGAGATGAGGCCCATTTTCCGCTGAGGTGTCTCGAGGCTAATCACACCTAAACTCTGGAACTTCCAAAGGTTCCTTCACACCCTTGCTGCAACTCAAGAAGTTCCCCGACATACCCGTCGCCACTCGAGAGGAAGCATGAGAGTCCCACCCACATCCAGAGCAGTCCTGCTTTCCGCCTCCTAGCTCGAGAGGAGGGATCCTTTCCCTGCGTGGTCGGGACAGAATTCCCGGCGTTCCCGTCGCATCTCAAGAGGAGTCGCTTTCCACAGGAAAGGCGAGAGGAACTTCAGAGTGGTACCACCATTCTCAGAGTCCCCCAGATGTCTCCGTCCATTCCAGGGAAACCTGTTTTCCCTGCACTGGCCTCGACTTTTCAAGTCCGAGGATCGACTCACACCATGGTGGCATGGGGAGCAGCCTGTGGGACAGTCCTAGATGGGAAAGCCTCGAAGGGAAAGCCCCTGATGCCTTGATCCACGCGAAGGGAAGCGTGACACTGCTGCTACAGCTCGGGAGGAAAGAGCACGTGCATGTCCCCACTCGAGACGAGGACTGACTCCCCTGGGGAGACTCCAGAAGTACCCCAAGATCCATGTCAGCACTGGAGAGGAATCCACAGGTTTCGGCACCGACTCCACTCAAGGTCTTAGGCCCCGGCATCGAGGGGAGAGGAATCCCGAGAGGCCCCCGAGCAACTCGCATGGGGACTGGCCTCTCCTGAGGCAACCAGAGCGCGGTCTCTGAGGTCCCCATCGTAAGTCGAAAGCACCTGCCGCAACTAGAGAAAGTCCAAGAGGTTCTCCCCTTTAGGCGAGATGAGGCCCATTTCCGCTGCAGGCGTCTCAAGGCTAATCACATCTAACGTCTGGAACTTCCAAAGCGTCCTTCACACCCTTGCTGCAACTCAAGAAGTTCCCCGACATACCCGTCTCCTCTCGAGAAAAAGCACGAGAGTCCCGGCCACATCCAGAGGAGCCCCGTTTCCGCCTCCTAGCTCGAGAGGAGGGATCCTTTCCCTGCGAGGTGGGGAAAGAATTCCCCGCACTCCCGTCGCATCTCAAGAGGAGGCGCTCTCCACAGGAAAGGCGAGAGGAACTCCAGGGTCATGCCACCATTCCCAGAGTTGCCCTGATGTCTCAGTCCATTCCAGGGAAACCTGTTTTCCCTGCACTGCCTCGACTTTCAAGCCGAGGATCGACTCACATCACGGTGGCACGTGGGACAGCCCTGTGGGAAAGCCTCGTGAGAAAGACTCGTGGGAAAGCCTCCAAGGAAAGCCACAGATTCCTGGATCCACGCGAAGGGAAGAGTGACACTGCTGCTACAGCTCGGGAGGAAATTGCACATGCATGCCCCCAATAAATATGAGGACTGACTCACCTGGGAGACTCCAGAAGTACCCCAAGATCCATGTAAGCACTGTAGAGGTATTCTCAGGTTCCGGCACGGACTCCACACAAGGTCTTAAGCGCCGGCATCGACGGGAGAGGAATCCCGAGAGGCCCCCGAGCAACTCGCATGGAGCCTGACCTTTCCTGAGGCCACCAGAGCGGGTCCCTGAGGTCCCCATCTTAAGTCCACAGCACCTTCCGCAACTCGAGAAAATCCAGGAGGTTCTCCCCTTCAGGCGAGATGAGGCCCATTTCCGCTGAGCCGTTTTGAGGCTAATCACATCTAACATCTGGAACTTCCAAAGGGTCCTTCACACCCTTGCTGGCAACTCAAGAAGTTCCCCGACATACCCGTCTCCACTCGAGAGGAAGCACGAGAGTCAGGCCCACATCCAGAAGAGCCCCATTTCCGCCTCCTATCCCGAGAGGAGGGATCCTTTGCCTGCGTGTTCGGAAAATAATTCCCGGTGTTCCCATCGCATCTCAAGAGGAGGCACTCTCCACGGGAAAGGCGAGAGGAACTCCAGGGTCGTGCCACCATTTACAGAGTCCTCCAGATGTCTAAGTCCATTCAAGGGAAATCTGTTTTCCCTGCACTGTTTCGACTTTCAAGCCGAGGATCGACTCACACCACGGTGGCACGTGGGATAGCCCTGTGGGAAAGACTCGTGGGAAAGCCTCGTGGGAAATCCTCGTAGGAAAGCCTTGAGGGAAAGCCTAGAATCCCTGATCCACGCGAAGGGTAGAGTGACACTGCTGCTACAGCTCGGAAGGAAAACGCACGTGCATGCCCCAATCGAGACGAGGACTGACTCCCCTCTAGAGACTCCAGAAGAACCCCAAGATCCATGTCAGCACTGGAGAGGAATCCTCAGGTTCCGACACCTGACTCCACACATGGTCTTACGCCCCGGCATCGACGGGAGAGGAATCCCGAGAGGCCCCCGAACAACTCGCATGGGGACTGGCCTTTCCTGAGGCCACCAGAGCGGGTCCCTGAGGTCCCCGTCGTAAGTCGAGAGCACCTGCCGCAACTCGAGAAAATCCAGGAGGTTCTCCCCTCCAGGCGAGATGAGGCCCATTTCCGCTGAGCCAGTTTTGAGGCTAATCACATCTAACATCTGGAACTTCCAAAGGGTCTTTCACACCCTTGCTGCAACTCAAGAAGTTCCCCGACATACCCGTCTCCACTCGAGAGGAAGCACGAGAGTCAGGCCCACATCCAGAAGAGCCCCATTTCCGCCTCCTATACCTAGAGGAGGGATCCTTTCCCTGCGTGGTCGGAAAACAATTCCCGGTGTTCCCATCGCATCTCAAGAGGAGGCACTCTCCACGGAAAGGCGAGAGGAACTCCAGGGTCGTGCCACCATTTACAGAGTCCCCCAGATATCTCAGTCCATTCCAGGGAAACCTGTTTTCCCTGCACTGCCTCGACTTTCAAGCCGAGGATCGACTCACACCAGGGTGGCACGTGGGACAGCCCTGTGCGAAAGCCTCGTGGGAAAGCCTCGTGGGGAAGCCTCGAGGGAAAGCCACAGAACCCTTGACATACGCGAAGGCAAGCGTGACACTGCTGCTACATGCTCGGGAGGAAGGCGCACGTGCATGCCCCCACTCGAGACGAGGACTGACTCCCCTGGGGAGACGCGAGAAGTTCCCCAAGATCCATGTCAGCACTGGAGAGGAATCCTCAGGTTCCGCACCGACCTCCACACAAGGTCTTAGGCGACTGCATCTACGGGAGAGGAATCCCGAGAGGGCCCCGAGTAACTCGCATGGCGTCTGGCCTTTCCTGAGGCCATCAGAGAGGGTCCCTGATGTCCCCGTCATAACTCGAGAGCACCTGCCACAACTCGAGAAAATCCAGGAGGTTCGCCCCTCCAGGCGAGATGAGGCCCATTTCCGCTGAGGGGTCTCGAGGCTAATCACACCTAACCTCTGGAACTACCAAAGGGTCCTTCACAACCTTGCTGCAACTCAACAAGTTCCCCGACATATCCGCCTCCACTCGAGAGGAAGCACGAGAGTCCCGCCCACATCCAGAGGAGTCCCGTTTCCGCCTCCTAGCTCGAGAGGAGGGATCTTTTCCCTGCGTGTTCGGGAAAGAATTCCCGGGGATCCCGTCGCATCTCAAGAGGAGGCGCTCTCCACAGGAAAGGCGAGAGGAACTCCTGGGTTGTGCCACCATTCCCAGAGTCCCCCAGATGTCTCAGTCCATTCCAGGGAAACCCGTTTTCCCTGCACTGCGTCCACTTTCAAGCCGAGAATCGACTCACACCACGGTGGCACGTGGGACAGCCCTGTGGGAAAGCCTAGTGGGAAAGCCTCGAGGGAAAGCCACAGATCCCTTGATCCACGCGAAGGGAAGCGTGACACTGCTGCTTCAGCTCGGGAGCAAATCTCACGTGGATGCCCCAACTCGAGACGAGGACTGAGTCCCCTGGGTAGGCTCCAGAAGTTCCCCAAGATCCATGTCAGCACTGGAGAGTAATCCTAAGGTTCCGACACCAATTCCACACATGGTCTTAAGCCCCGGCATCGACGGGAGAGGAATCCCGAGAGGCCCCTGAGCAACTCACATGGGGTTTGGCCTTTCCTGAGGCCACCAGAGCAGGTCCCTGAGGTCCCCGTCGTAAGTCGAGAGCACCTGCCGCAACTCGAGAAAATCCAGGAGGTTCTCCCCTCCAGGGGAGATGAGGACCATTTCCGCTGAGGCTTCTAGAGGCTAATCACACCTAACTTCTGGAACTTCCAAAGGGTCCTTCTCACCCTTGCTACAACTGAAGAAGTTCCCCGGCATACCCGACTCCACTCAGGTTGAAGCACGAGAGTCCCGCCCACATCCAGAGGAGACCCGTTTCCGCCTCCTTGCTCGAGAGACGGGTTCCTTTCCCTGCGTGGTCGGGAAAGAATTCCCGGCGTTCCTTTCGCATCTCAAGAGGAGGCACTCTCCACAGGAAAGGCGTGAGGAACTCCAGGGTTGTGCCACCATTCCAGAGTCCTCCAGATATCTCAGTCCATTCCAGGGAAACCTGTTTTCCCTGAACTGTTTAGACTTTCAAGCCGAGGATCGACTCACACCAGGTGGCACGTGGGACAGCCCTATGGGAAAGCCTCGTGGGAAAGCCTCGAGGGAAAGCCACTGATCCCTTGATCCACACGTGAAGGGAAGCGTGACACTGCTGCTACAGCTCGGGAGGAAAGCGTACGTGCATGCCCCCACTCGAGACGAGGACTGAGTCCCTGGGGGAGACTCCAGAAGTACTCCAAGATCCATGTCAGCATTGGAGAGGAATCCTCAGGTTCC
>NW_017199424.1:0-7344 GCF_001704415.2 Capra hircus | reverse complement strand
TGCGGAGGTGCTCTCGACTTACGACGGGGACCTCGGGACCCGCTCTGGTGGCCTCAGGAAAGGCCAGTCCCCATGCGAGTTGCTCGGGGCCTCTCGGATTCCTCTCCTTTCGATGCTGGGCCTAAGACCTTGTGTGGAGTCGGTGCCGGAACCTGAGGATTTCTCTCCAGTGCTGACATGGATCTTGGGTACTTTTGGAGTCTCCCCAGGGGAGTCAGTCCTCGTCTCGAGTGGGCGGGCATGCACGTGCGCTTTCCTCCCGAGCTGTAGCAGCAGTGTCGCGCTTCCCTTCGTGGATCAAGGATCTGTGGCTTTTGGCTTTCCCACGAGGGCTTTCCACAGCTTCCCACGAGCCCACCGGCTGTCCCACGTGCCACCGGGTGTGAGTCGATCCTCCCCTTGAAAGTCGAGGCAGTGCAGGGAAAACAGGTTTCCCTGGAATGGACTGAGGCATCTGGGGGACTCTGGGAATGGTGGCACGAAACCTGGAGTTACTCTCGCCTTTCCTTTGGAGAGCGCCTCCTCTTGAGATGCGACGGGAACGCCGGAATTCTTTTCCCGACCACGCAGGGAAAGGTTCCCTCCTCTCGAGCTAGGAGGCGGAAACGGGGTTCCTCTGGATGTGGGCGGACTCTCGTGCTTCCTCTCGAGTGGAGACGGGTATGTCGGGGAACTTCTTGAGTTGCAGCAAGGGTGTGAAGGACCCTTTGGAAGTTCCAGGGTTTGGTGTGATTAGCCTCGAGACGCCTCAGAGGAAATGGGCCTCATCTCGCCTGGAGGGGAGAACCTCCTGGATTTTTTCGAGATGCGGGAGGTGCTCTCGACTTACGAAGGGGACCTCAGGGACCCGCCTCTGGTGGCCTCAGGAAAGGCCAGGGACCATGCGAGTTGCTCGGGGCCTCTCGGATTCCTCTCCCGTCGATGCCGGGGCCTAAGACCTTTTGTGGAGTCGGTGCCGGAACCTGAGGATTCCACTCCAGTGCTGACATGGATCTTGGGGTACTTCTGGAGTCTCCTCAGCGGAGTCAGTCCTTGTCACGATGGGACATGCACGTGCGCCTTCCTCCCGAGCTCTAGCAGCAGTGTCACGCTTCCCTTCGGGTGGATCAAGGGATTTGTGGCTTTCCCTCGATGCTTTCCCACGAAGCTTTCACACGAAGCTTTCCCACAGAGCTGTCCCACCTGCCACCGTGGTGTGAGTCGATCCTCGGCTTGAAAGTCGAGGCTGTGCAGGGAAAACACGTTTCTCTGGAATGGACTGATACATCTGGGGGACTCTGGGAATGGTGGCACGACCCTGGAGTTCCTCTCGCCTTTCCTGTGGAGAGCGCCTCCTCTTGAGATGCGACGGGAACGCCGGGAACTCTTTCCCGACCACGCAGGGAAAGGAACACTCCTTTGAGCTAGGAGGCAGAAAACGGGTCTCCTCTGGATGTTGGCGGGATTCTCGATCTTCCTCTCGAGTGGAGACGGGTAAGTAAGGGAACTTCTTGAGTTGCAGCAAGGTGTGAAGGACCCTTCGGAAGTTCCAGAGGTTAGGTGTGATTAGCCTCGAGACCCGTCAGCGGAAATGGGCCTCATCTCGCCTGGACGGGGAGAACCTCATGGATTTTCTCGAGTTGCGGCAGGTGCTCTGGACTTACGACGGAGATCTCAGGGACCCGCTCTTGGTGGACTCAGGAAAGGCCAGTCCTCACGCGAGTTGCTCGGGGGCCTCTCGGGATTCCTCTCCCGTCGATGCCGGGGCCTAAGATCTTGTGAGAAGTCGGTGCCGGAACCTGAGGATTCCTCTGCAGTGCTGACATGGATCTTGGGGTACTACTGGAGTCTCCCCAGGGGAGTCAGTCCTCGTCTCGAGTGGGGGCATGCACCTGTGCTTCCTCCCGAGCTGTAGCAGCAGTGTCACGCTTCCCTTCGCGTGGATCAAGGGATCAGTGGCTTTCCCATGAGGCTTTTCCACGAGGCTTTCCCACAGGGCTGTCCCACGTGCCACCCTGGTGTGAGTCGATCCTTGGCTTGAACGTCGAGGCAGTGCAGGGAAAACAGGTTTCCCTGGAATGGACTGAGACATCTGGGGGATTCTGGGAATGGTGGCACGACCCTGGAGTTCTCTCGCTTTTTCTGTGGAGAGCGCCTCCTCTTGAAATGCGATGGAACGCCGGGAATTCTTTCCCGACCACGCAGGGAAAGGATCCCTCCTCTCGAGCTAGGAAGCTGACATGGGGCTCCTCTGGATGTGGGCGGGACTCCCGTGCTTCCTATCGAGTGGAGACGGGTATGTCGGGGAACTTCTTGAGTTGCAGCAAGGGTGTGAAGGACCCTTTGGAAGTTCCAGAGGTTAGGTGTGATTAACCTCCAGACGCCTCAGCGGAAATGGGCCTCATCTCGCCTGGAGGGGAGAACCTCCTGGATTTTTCTCGAGTTGCGGCAGGTGCTCTCGACTTACGACGGGGACCTCAGGGGACCCGCTCTGGTGGCCTCAGGAAAGGCCAGTCCCCTTGCGAGTTGCTCGGGGGCCTCTCAGGATTCCTCTCCCGTCGATGCCGGGGCCTAAGACCTTGTGTGGTGTCAGTGCCGAAACCTGAGGATTCCTCTCCATTGCTGACATTGATCTAGGGGTACTTCTGTAGCCCCCCTGGGGAGTCAGTCCTCGTCTCAAGTCGGGCCATGCACGAGCGTTTTCCTTCAGAGCTGTAGCTGCAGTGTCATGCTTCCCGTCGAGTGGATCAAGGGATCTGTGGCTTTCCCACGAAGCTTTCCCACGAGGCTCAAACACGAGGCTTTCCCACAGGGCTGTACCACGTGCCACCGTGGTGTGAGTCGATCCTCGGCTTGAAAGTCGAGGCAGTGCAGGGAAAAACAGGTTTCCCTGGAATGGACTGAGACATCTGGGGGACTCTGGGAATGGTGGCAAGACCCTGGAGTTCCTCTCGCCTTTTCCTGTGGAGAGCGCCTCCTCTTGAGAAGCTACGAAAACGCCAGGAATTCTTTCCCGACCACGCAGGGAAAGGATCCCTCCTCTCGAGCTAGGAGGCGTAAACGGGGCTCCTCTGGATGTGGGCGGGACTCTCGTGCTTCCTCTCGAGTGGAGACGGGTATGTCGGGAACTTCTTGAGTTGCAGCAAGGGTGTGAAGGACCCTTTGGAAGTTCCAGAGGTGAGGTGTGATTAGCCTCGAGACGCCTCAGCGGAAATGGGCCTCATCTCGCCTGGGAGAAGAACCTCCTTGATTTTCTCGAGTTGCGGCAGGTGCTCTCGACTTTACGACGGGGAACTCAGGACCCGCTGTGGAGGCCTCAGGAAAGGACAGTCCCCATGCGAGTTGCTCGGGGCTCTCGGGATTCCTCTCCCGTCGGTGCCGGAACGTGAGGATTGCTCTCCAGTGCTGACATGGATCTTGGGGTACTTCTGGAGTCTCCCCAGGGGAGTCAGTCCTCGTCTCGAGTGGGGGCATGCAAGAGCGCTTTCCTCCCGAGCTTTAGCAGCAGTGTCACGCTTCCCTTCGCGTGGATCAAGGATCTGTGGCTTTCCCTCAGGCTTTCCCACGAGCCTTTCCCACGAGGCTTTCCCACAGGGCTGTCCCCCGTGCCACCATGGTGTGAGTGGATCCTCGGCTTGAAAGTCGAATCAGTGAAGGGAAAACAGGTTTCCCTGGAATGGACTGAGACATCTGGGGGACTCTGGGAATGGTGGCACGACCCCCGAGTTCCTCTCGCCCTTTCCTGTGGAGAGCGCCTCCTATTGGGCTGCGAAGGGAAAGCCAGGAATTCTTTCCCAACCACGCAGGGAAAGGATCCCTCCTCACGAGCTAGGAGGCGGAAACGGGCTCCTCTGGATGTGGGCGGGACTCTCATGCTTCCTCTCTAGTGGAGACCGGTATGTCGGGGAACTTCTTGAGTTGCAGCAAGGGTGTGAAGGACCCTTTGGAAGTTCCAGAGGTTATGTGTGATTAGCCTCAAGACGCCTCAGCAGAAATGGGCCCCATCTCGCATGGAGGGGAGAACCTCCTGGATTTTCTCGAGTTGCGGCAGGTGCTCTCGACTTACGACGAAGACCTCAGGGCACCCGCTCTGGTGGCCTCAGGAAAGGCCAGTCCCCATGCGAGTAGCTCTGGGGCTCTAGGGATTCCTCTCCCATCGATGCCGGGCCTAAGACCTTTTGTGGAGTCGTTGCGGAACCTGAGGATTCCTCTCCAGTGCTGACATGGACCTTGGGGTACTTCTGGTGTCTCCCCAGGGGAGTCAGTCCTCCTCTAAGTGGGGCATGCACGTGCGGTTTCCTCCCGAGCTGTAGCAGCAGTGTCACGCTCCCTTGGCGAGGATCAAGGGACCAGTGGCTTTCCCTCGAGCCTTTTCCCACGAGGCTTTCCCACTGGGCTGTCCCACGTGCCACCGCGGTGTGAGTCGATCCTCCCCTTGAAAGTCGAGGCAGTACAGGGAAAACAGGTTTCCCTGGAATGGACTGAGGTATCTGGGGGGACTCTGGGAATGGTGGCACGACCCTGGAGTTCCTCTCGCCTTTTCTGTGGAGAGCGCCTCCTCTTGAGATCCGACGAGAACGCCGGGAATTCTTTCCAGACCACGCATGGAAAATATCCCCCTCTCGAGCTAGAATTCGGAAACGGGGCCTCCTCTGGATGTGGGCGGGACTCTCGTGCTTCCTCTCGAGTCGAGACGTGAATGTCGGGGAACTTCTTGAGTTGCAGCAAGGGTGTGAAGGACCCTTTGGAAGTTCCCTGAGGTTAGATGTGATTAGCCTTGAGACGCCTCAGCGGAAATGGGCCTCATCTCCCCTGGAGGGGAGAACCTCCTGGATTTTCTCGAGTTGCGGCAGGTGCTCTCGACTTACGACGGGGACCTCAGGGACCCGCTTTGGTGGCCTCAAGAAAGGCCAACCCAATGCGAGTTGCTCGGGGCCTCTCAGGATTCCTCTCCCGTCGATCCGGGCCTAAGACCTTGTGGGAATTCAGTGCCGGAACCTGAGGATTCCTCTCAGTGCTGACATGGATCTTTTAGGTATTTCTGGAGTCTCCCCAGGGGAGTCAGTCCTCGTCTCGAGTGGGGGCATGCACGTGTGCTTTCCTCCCGAGCTGTAGCAGCAGTGTTACTCTTCCCCTTCACGTGGATCAAGTGATCTGTGGCTTTCCCTCAGGCTTTCCCACGAGGCTTTCCCACAGGGCTGTCCACGTGTCACCGTGGTGTGAGTCGATCCTCGGCTTGAAAATCGAGGCAGTTCAGGGCAAAACAGGTTTCCCTGGAATGGACTGAGTTCTGGGGGACTCATGGAATGGTGGCAGACCCTCGAGTTAATCTCACATTTCCTGTGGAGAGCGCCTCCTCTTGAGATGTGACGGGAACGCCGGGAATTCTTTCCGACCACGCATGGAAAGGATCCCTCCTCTCGAGCTAGGATTCGGAAACGGGGCTCCTCTGGATGTGGGCGGGACTCTCGTGCTTCCTCTCGAGTGGAGAAGGGTATGTCGGGGAACTTCTTGAGTTGCAGCAAGGGTGTGAAGGACCTTTGGAAGTTCCAGAGGTTAGATGTGATTAGCCTCGTGACGCATCAGCGGAAATGGGCCTCATCTCGCCTGGACGGGAGAACCTCCTGGATTTTCTCGAGTTGCGGCAGGTGCTCTCGACTTACGACAGGGGCCTCAGGGACCCGCTCTAGTGGCCTCAGGAAAGGCCAGTCCCCATGCGAGTTGCACGGCGGCCTCTTGTGATCCCTCTCCTGTCGATGCCGGGGCCTAAGACCTTGTGTGCAGTCGGTGCCGGAACCTGAGGATTCCTCTCCAGTGCTGACATGGATCTTGGGTAATTCTGGAGTCTCCCCAGGGGAGTCAGTCCTCGTCTCGAGTGGGGCATGCACGTGCCCTTTCTCCCGAACTGTGGCAGCAGTGTCACGCTTTCCTTCGCGTGGATCAAGGAATCTGTGGCTTTCCCTCGAGGCTTCCCACGAGGCGTTCCCCACGAGGCTTTCCCACAGAGCTGTCCCACGTGCCACGGTGGTGTGAGTCGATCCTCGGCTTGAAAGTCGAGGCAGTACAGGGATCCTTGGAATGGACTGAGACATCTCGGGGACTCTGGGAATGGTGGCACGACCCTGGAGTTCCTCTCGACTTTCCTGTGGAGAGCGCCTCCTCTTGAGATGTGACGGGAACGCTGGCATTTCTTTCCCGAACACGCAGGGAAAGGATCCCTCCTCTCGAGCTAGGAGGAGGAAACGGGGCTCCTCTGGATGTGGGCAGGACTCTCCTGCTTCCTCTCGAGTGGAGACGGGTATGTCGGGGAACTCTTGAGTTGCAGCAAGGGTGTGAAGGACCGTTTGGAAGTTCCAGAGTTTAGGTGTGATTAGCCTCGAGACGCCTCAGCGGAAAATTGGCCTCATCTCGCCTGGAGGGGAGAACCTCCTGGATTTTTCTCGAGTTGCGGCAGGTGCTCTCGACTTTCGACGGGCACCTCAGGGACCCACTCTGGTGGCCTCCGGAAAGGCCAGTCCCCATGGGAGTTTGCTCGGGGGCCTGTCAGGATTCCTGTACTGTCGATGCTGGGGCCTAAGACCTTGTGTGGAGTTGGTTCCGGAACCTGAGGATTCCTCTCCAGTGCTGACATGGATCTTGGGGTACTTCTGGAGTATCTCCTGAGGAGTCAGTCTTCGTCTCGTGTGGAGGCATGCACTTGCGCTTTCCTCCCGAGCTGTAGCAGCAATGTCATGCTTCCCGTCGGGAGGATCAAGGATCAGTGGCTTTCCTCGGTGCTTTCCCACGAGGCTTTCCCACAGGGCTGTCCCACGTGCCACCGTGGTGTGAGTCAATCCTCGGCTTGAAAGTGAGGCAGTGCAGGGAAAACAGGGTTTCCTGGAATGGACTGAGACATCTGGGGGACTCTGGGAATGGTGGCACGACCCTGGAGTTCCTCTGGCCTTTCCTGTGCAGAGCGCCTCCGCTTGAGATGCGACGGGAACGCCGGGAACTCTTTCCGACCACGCAGGGAAAGGATCCCTCCTCTCGAGCTATGAGGCGGAAACGGGGCTCCTCTGGATGTGGGCGGGACTCTCGTGCTTCGTCTCGAGTGGAAGACGGGTATGTCGGGGAACTTCTTGAGTTGCAGCAAGGGTGTGAAGGACCCTTTGGAAGTTCCAGATGTTAAGTGTGATTATCCTCGAGACGCCTCAGCGGAAATGGGCCTCATCTCGCCTGGAGGGGAAAACCTCCTGGATTTTCTCGAGTTGCGGCAGGTGCTCTCGACTTAAGACGGGACCTCAGGGACTGCTCTGGTGGCCTCAGGAAAGGCCAGTCCCCAAGCGAGTTGCTCTGGAGCCTCTCGGATTCCTCTCCCTCGATGCT
>NW_017199423.1:0-7344 GCF_001704415.2 Capra hircus | reverse complement strand
GAGAGTCCTCTCCAGTGCTGACATGGATCTTGGGATACTTCTTGAGTCTCCCCAGGGCAGTCAGTCCTCGTTACGAGTGGGGGCATGCACGTGCAATTTCCTCCCGAGCTGTAGCAGCAGTGTCACGCTTCCCTTCGCGTGGAACAAGGGATCTGTGGCTTTCCCTCGAGGCTTTCCCACGAGGCTTTCCCATGAGGCTTTCCCACAGGGCTGTCCCACGTGCCACCTTGGTGTGAGTCGATCCTCGGCTTGAAAGTCCAGGCAGTGAAGGGAAAACAGGTTTCCCTGGAATGGACGAGACATCTGGGAGACTCTGGAATGGTGGCACGACCCTGGAGTTCCTCTCGCCTTTCCTGTGGAAAGCGCCTCTTCTTGAGATGCGACGGGAACGCCAGGAATTCTTGCCCGACACGCAGGGAAAGATCCCTCCTCTCGACCTAGGAGGCGAAAACGGGCTCCTCTGGATGTGGGGGACTCTCGTGCTTCCTCTCGAGTGGAGACGGGTATGTCGGGGAACTTCTTGAGTTGCAGCAAGGGTGTGAAGGACCCTTTGGAAGTTCCAGAGGTTTGGTGTGATTAGCCTCGAGACGCCTCAGCGGAAATGGGCCTCATCTCGCCTGGAGGGGAGAACCTCCTGGAATTTTCTCGAGTTGCGGCAGGTGCTCTCGGACTTACGACGGGGACCTCAGGGACCCGCTCTGGTGGCCTCAGGAAAGGCCAGTCCCCATGCGAGTTGCTCAGGGGGCCTCTCGGATTTCTCTCCCGTCGGAGGGCCTAAACCTTCTGTGGAATTGGTGCGGAACTTGAGGATTCCTGTTCTGTGCTGACATGGATCTTGGGGCACTTCTGGAGTCTCCCCAGGGGAGTCAGTCCTCGTCTCGTGTGGGGCATGCACGTGCGTTTCCTCCCGAGCTGTAGCAGGGTGTCATGCTTCCCTTCGCGTAGATCAAGGGATATGTGGCTTTCCCTCGAGGCTTTCCCACGAGGTTTTCCACGAGGCTTTCCCACAGGGCTGTCCCACGTGCCACCATTGTGTGAGTCGATAATCAGCTTGAAAGTCGAGGCAGTGCAGGGAAAACAGGTTTCCCTGGAATGGACTGAGACATCTGGGCAACTCTGGGAATGGTGGCACGACCCTGGAGTTCCTCTCGCCTTTCCTGCCGAAAGCGCCTCTTCTTGAGATGTGACGGGAACGCCGGGAATTCTTGCCCCAAACACGCTGTGAAATGATCCCTCCTCTCGAGCTAGGAGGCGGAAACGGGGCTTCTCTGGATGTGGGCGGGACTCTCGTGCTTCCTCTCGAGTGGAGACGGGTATGTCGGGGAACTTCTTGAGTTGCAGCAAGGGTGTGAAGGACCCTTTGGAATTTCCAGAGGTTAGGTGTGATTAGCCTCGAGATGCCGCAGCGGAAATGGGCCTCATCTACCCTGGAGGGGAGAACCTCCTAGATTTACTCGAGTTGCGGCAGGTGCTCTGGACCTAAGACGGGGACCTCAGGGACCCGTTCTGGTGGCCTCAGGAAAGGCCAGTCCCCATGAAAGTTGCCCTGGGGCCTCTCGGGATTCCTCTCCCGTCGATGCCGGGGCCTAAGACCTTGTGTGGAGTCGGAGCCGGAACCTGAGGATTCCTCTCCAGTGCTGACGTGGATCTTGGGGTACTTGTGGAGTCTCCCCAGGGGAGTCAGTCCTCGTCTCGAGTGGGGGCATCCACGTGCGCTTTGCTCCCGAGCCGTAACAGCAGTGTCATGCTTCCTTTAGCGTGGATCAAGGGATCTGTGGCTTTCCCTCGAGTCTTTCCCTCGAGAATTTCCCACGAGGCTTTCCCAAGAGGCTTTCCCACAGGGCTGTCCAACGTGTCACTGTAGTGTGAGTCGACCCTTGGCTTGAAAGTTGAGGCAGTGCTGGAAAAACAGGTTTCCCTGGAATGGACGGAGACATCTGGGGGACTCTGGGAATGGTGGCACGAACCTGGAGTTCCTCTGGCCTTTACTGTGGAGAGGGCCTCCTCTTGAGATGCGACGGGAACGTCGGGAATTCTTTCCCGACCACGCAGGGAAAGTGTCCCTCCTCTCCAGCTATGAGGCGGTAACGGGGCTCCTCTGGATGTGGGCGGAACTCGTTCTTCCTCTCGAGTGGAGACGGGTATGTCGAGGCACTTTTTGAGTAGCAGCAAGGGTGTGACGGACCCTTTGGAAGTTCCAGAGGTTAGTTGTGATTAGCCTCCAGACGCCTCATTGGAAATGGGCCTCATCTTGCCTGGAAGGGAGAACCTCCTGGATGTTCTCGAGTTGGGGCAGGTGCTCTCGTCATACGACGGGGACCTCAGGGACCCGCTCTGGTGGACTCAGGAAAGGCCAGTCCACATGAATGTTGCTCGGGTGTCTCTCGGAATTTCTCTCCCGTAGATGCTGGAGCCCAAAACCTTGTGTTGAGTCAGTGCCGGAAACTGAGGATTCCTCTCCTGTGCTGACATGGATCATGGGGTACTTCTGGAGTCTCCCCGGGTTAGTCAGTCCTAGTCTCGAGTGGGGGCATGCACGTTCAATTTCCTCCCGATCTGTGGAAGCAGTGTCACACTTCCGATAGCGTGTATCAAGGGATCTGCAGCTTTCCTCGAGGCTTTCCAATGAGGCTTTCCCTCGAGGATTTTCCTCAGGGCTGTCCCACGTGCCACCGTGGTGTGAGTCGATCCTCGCTTGAAAGTCGAGGCAGTGGAGGGAAAACAGGTTTCCCTGGAATTGACAGAGATATCTGGGGGACTGGGAATGGTGGAAGACCCTGGAGTTTCTCTCGCGCCTTTCCTGTGGAGAGGGCCTCCTCTTGAGATGCGACTGGAACGCCGGGAATGCTTTACAGACCACGCAGGTAAAGGATCCCTCCTCTCGAGCTATGAGGTGGAAACGGTGCTCCTCTGAAAGTGGGCGGGAAGATCTTGATACTCTCGAGTGGAGCGGGTATGTCGGAGAACTTCTTGAGTTGCAGCAAGGGTGTGAAGGACCTTTGGAAGTTCCAGAGGTTAGGTGTGATTAGCCTCCAGACGCCTCAGCGCAAATGGGCCTCATCTCGCCTTTAAGGACGCCAAGATCCATGTCAGCACTGGAGAGGAATCCTCAGGTTCCGGCACCGACTCCACACAAGGTCTTAGGCCCCGGCATCGACGGGAGAGGAATCCCGAGAGGCCCCGAGAAACTCGCATGGGGAATCGCCTTTCCTGAGGCCACCAGAGCGGGTCCCTCAGGTCCCCGTCGTAAGTCGAGATCACCTGTCCCAACTCAAAAAAATCCAGGAGGTTTCTCCCTCCAGGCGAGATGAGGCCCATTTCCGCTGAGGCGTCTCGTGGCTAATCACACCTAAACCTCTGGAACTTCCAAAGGGTTCTTCACACCCTTGCTGCAACTCAAGAAGTTCCCGACATACCCGTCTCCACTCGAGAGGAAGCACGAGAGTCCCGCCCACATCCAGAGGAGCCCCGTTTCCCGCCTCACAGCTAGAGAGGAGGTATCCTTTCCCTGCGTGGTCCGGAAAGAATTCCCGGTCTTCCCGTCACAACTCAAGAGGAGGCGCTTTCAACAGGAAAGGTGAGAGGAACTCCAGGGTCGTGCCACCATTCCCAGAGTACCCCAGATATCTCAGTCCATTCCAGGGAAACCTGTTTTCCCTGCACTGCCTCGACTTTCAAGCCGAGGATCGACTCACAGCACGGTGGCACGTGGGACAGCCCTGTGGGAAAGCCTCGTGGAAAGCCTCATGGGAAAGCCTCGAGGGAAAGCCACTGATCCCTTGATCCACTCGACGGGAAGAATGACACTGCTGCTACAGCTCGGGAGGAAAGCGCACGTGCATGCCCCCACTCGAGACGAGGACTGACTCCCCTGGGGAGACTCCAGAAGTACCCCAAGATCCATGTCAGCACTGGAGAGGAATCCTCAGGTTCCGGCAGACTCCACACAAGGTCTTAGGCCCGGCATCGACGGGAGGAATCCCGAGAGGCCCCCGAGCAACTCGCATGCGGACTGGCCTTTCCTGAGGCCACCAGAGCGGGTCCCTGAGGTCCCCGTCGTAAGTCGAGAGCACCTTCCGCAACTCGAGAAAATCCAGGAGGTTTTTCCCCTCCAGGCGAGATGAGGCCCATTTCCGCTGAGGCGTCTCGAGGCTAATCACACCTAACCTCTGGAACTTCCAAAGGGTCATTCACACCCTTGCTGCAACTCAAGAAGTTCCCCGACATACCCGTCTCCACTTGAGAGGAAGCACGAGAGTCCCGCTCACATCCAGAGGAGCCCCGTTTCCGCCTCCTAGCTCGAGAGGAGGGATCCTTTCCTTGCGTGGTCGAGAAAGATTTCCCGGCGTTCCCGACGCATCTCAAGAGGTCGGCTCTCCAGAGGAAAGGCGAGAGGAACTCCATGGTCGTGCCACCAATCCCAGAGTCCCCCAGATGTCTCAGTCCATTCGGGAAACCTGTTTTCCCTGCACTGCCTCGACTTTCAAGCCGAGGATCGACTAACACCACGGTGGCACGTGGGACAGCCCTGTGGGAAAGCCTCGTGGGAAAGCCTTGTTGGAAAGCCTCGTGGGAAAGCCTCGAGGGAAAGCCACTGATCCCTTGATCCAGGCGACTGGAGCATGACACTGCTGCTACAGCTAGGGAGGAAAGCGCAGGTGCATGCCCCCACTCGAGACGAGGACTGACTCCCCTGGGGAGACTCCAGAAGTACCCCAAGATCCATGTCAGCACTGCAGAGGAAACCTCAGGTTCCGGCACTGACTCCACACAAGGTCTTAGGCCCCGGCATCGACGGGAGAGGAATCCGAGAGGCCCGAGCAATTCGCATGGGGAGTGGCCTTTCTGAGGCCCCAGAGCGGGTCGTTGAGGTCCCCGTCGTAAGTCGAGAGCAACTGCCCTATCTCGAGAAAATCCAGGAGGTTCTCCTCCAGGCGAGATGAGGCCCATTTCTGCTGAGGCGTCTCGAGGCTAATCACACCTAATCTCTGGAACTTCCAAACGGTCTTCACACCTGGCTGCAACTCAAGATGTTCCCTACATACCGTTTCCACTCGAGAGGAAGCACGAGAGTCCCGCCCACATCCAGAGGAGCCCCGTTTCTGCCTACTAGCTCGAGAGGAGGGATCCTTTCCCTGCGTCATCGGGAAAGAAATCCCGGCGTTCCCGTCGCATCTCAAGAGGAGGCGCTCTCCACAGGAAAGGCGAGAGGAACTCCAGGGTCGTGCCACCTTTCCCAGAGTCCCCAAGATGTCTCAGTCCATTCCAGGGAAACCTGTTTTCCCTGCACTGCCTCGACATTCAAGCCGAGGATCGACTCACACGCGATGGCAGGTGGACAGCCTGTGGGAAAGCCTCGTGGAAAGCCTCGTGTGAAAGCCTCGAGGGAAAGCCACAGATCCCTTGATCCACGCGTAGGGAAGCGTGACACTGCTGCTACAGCTCGGGAGGAAAGCGCACGTGCATGCCCCCACTCGAGACGAGGACTGACTCCCCTGGGGAGACTCCAGAAGTACCCAAGATCCATGTTAGCACTGGAGAGGAATCCTCAGGTTCCGGCACCGACTCCACACAAGCTATTTAGGCCCCGCATCGACGGAGAGGAATCCCGAGAGGCCCCGAGAGCAACTCGCATGGGGACTGGCCTTTCCTGAGGCCACCAGAGCGGGTCCCTGAGGTCCCCGTCGTAAGTCGAGGGCACCTGCCGCAACTCGAGAAAATCCAGGAGGTTGTCCCCTCCAGGCGAGATGAGGCCCATTTCGGCTGAGGCGTCTCGAGGCTAATCACATCTAACATCTGGAACTTCCAAAGGGTCCTTCACACCCTTGCTGCAACTCAAGAAGTTCCCCCGACATACCCGTCTCCACTCGAGAGGAAGCACCAGAAACCCGCCCACATCCAGAGGAGCCCCGTTTCCGCCTCCTAGCTCGAGAGGAGGGATCCTTTCCCACGTGGTCGGGAAATATTCCCGGCGTCCGTTGCATCTCAAGAGGAGGCGCTCTCCACAGGAAAGGCGAGAGGAACTCCAGGTCGTGCCACCATTCCCAGAGTCCCCAGATGTCTCAGTCCATTCCAGGGACCCTGTTTTCCCTGCACTGCCTCGACTTTCAAGCCGAGGATCGACTAACACCACGGTGGCACGTGGGACAGCCCTGTGGGAAAGCCTCGTGGGAAAGCCTCGTGGGAAAGCCTCGAGGGAAAGCCACTGATCCCTTGATCCAGCGACTGGAGCATGACACTGCTGCTACAGCTAGGGAGAAAGCGCAGGTGCATGCCCCACTCGAGACGAGGACTGACTCCCCTGGGGAGACTCCAGAAGTACCCCAAGATCCATGTCAGCACTGCAGAGGAAACCTCAGGTTCCGGCACTGACTCCACACAAGGTCTTAGGCCCAGGCATCGACGGGAGAGGAATCCCGAACGGCTCCCGAGCAACTCGCATGGGGACTGGCCTTTCCTGAGGCCACCAGAGGGGGTCCCTGTGGTCCCCGTCGTAAGTCGAGAGCACCTGCCGCAACTCGAGAAAATCCAGGAGGTTCTCCCCTCCAGGCGAGATGAGGCCCATTTCCGCTGAGGCGACTGAAGCTAATCACCCCTAATCTCTGGAACTTCCAAAGGGTCCTTCACAGCCTTGCTGCAACTCAAGAAGTTCCTCGACATACCCGTCTCCACTCAAGAGGAAGAACGAGAGTCCCGCCCACATCCAGAGGGGCCCCGTTTCCGCCTCCTAGCTCGAGAGGAGGGATCCTTTCCTTTCGTGGTCGGCAAAGAATTCCCGGCGTTCCCGTCGCATCTCAGGAGGAGGCGCTCTCCACAGGAAAGGCGAGAGGAAATCCAGGGTCGTGCCACCATTCCAGAGTCCCAAGATGTCTCAGTCCATTCCAGGGAAACCTGTTTTCCCTTCACTGCCTCGACTTTAAAGCCGAGGATCGACTCACACCACAGTGGCACGTGGGAAAGCCCTGTGGGAAGCCTCGTGGGAAAGCGTCATGGGAAAGTCTAGAGGGAAAGCCACAATCCCTTGATCCACGAAAAGGGAAGCATGACACTGCTGCTACAGCTCGGGAGGAAATCGGACTTGCATGCCCCTCTCGAGACAAGGACTGACTCCCCTTGGGAGACTCCAGAAGTAGCACAAGATCCATGTCGGCACTGGAGAGGAATCCTCAGATTCGTCACTGAGTCCACACAAGGTCTTAGGCCCCAGCATCGACGGGAGAGGAATCCCGAGAGGCCCGGGAGAAACTCGCATGGGGACTGGCCTTTCCTGAGGCCACCAGAGCGGGTCCCTGAGGCCCTCGTCGTAAGTCGAGAGCACCTGCCGCAAGTCGAGAAAATTCCAGG
>NW_017199422.1:0-7344 GCF_001704415.2 Capra hircus | reverse complement strand
GGGAAAACAGGGTTCCTCTGAAATGGGACTGACACATTTGGGGGACTCTTGGAATGGTGGCCACGACCCTGGATCCTTCGCCTTTCCTATTGAGAGCCCTTACTCTTGAGATTGCCACGGGAACGCCGAAAATCTTTCCTGACTAAGCAGGATAGGATCCCTCATCTCAAGCTGCCAGGCGGAAACGGGGTTCCTCTGGATGTGGGCGGGACCCTCGTGCTTCCTCTCTAGTGGGAGCGGCTATGTCGGGGAACTTCTTGAGTTGCAGCAAGGACCTTTTGAATTTCCAGAGTTTAGGTGTGATGAGCCTCCAGACGCCTCAGAGGAAATGGCCTCATCTCGCCTGGAGGGAGAACCTCCTGGATTTTCTAGAGTTGGCAGGGTCTCTCGAGTTAAGACGGGGACCTCAGGGACCCGCTCTGGTGGCCTCAGGAAAGGCCAGTGCCCATGGGAGTTGCAAGGGGGCCTTTCGGGATTCCTCTCCGTCGATGTTGGGGCCTAAGACCTTGTGTGGAGTCGGGGCCGGAACCTGAGGATTCCTCCCAGTGCTGACATGGGCTTGGCGGTATTTCTGGAGTCTCCCCTGGGGAGTCAGTGCTCCTCTCGTGTGGGTGCATGCACGTGAGCTTTCCTCACGAACTGTAGCAGCAGTGTCACACTTCCGTCGCGTGGATCAAAGGATCTGTGGCTTTCCCTCGAGGCTTTCCCACGAGGATTTTCCTCAGGGCTGTCCCACGTGCCACCGTGGTGTGAGTCGATCCTCGGCTTGAAAGTCGAGGCAGTGCAGGGAAAACAGGTTTCCCTGGAATTGACAGAGATATCTGGGGGACTCTGGGAATGGTGGAACGACCCTGGAGTTTCTCTCGCCTTTCCTGTGGAGAGGGCCTCCTCTTGAGATGCGACTGGAACGCCGGGAATGCTTTCCAGACCACGCAGGGAAAGGATCCCTCCTCTCGAGCTATGAGGTGGAAACGGTGCTCCTCTGAAAGTGGCGGGAAGATGTTGATACTCTCGAGTGGAGACGGGTATGTCGGAGAACTTCTTGAGTTGCAGCAAGGGGTGTGAAGGACCCTTTGGAAGTTCCAGAGGTTAGGTGTGATTAGCCTTGAGACGCCTCAGCGCAAATGGGCCTCATCTCGCCTTTCAGGACGCCAAGATCCATGTCAGCACTGGAGAGGAATCCTCAGGTTCCAGCACCGACTCCATACAAGGTCTTAGGCCCGGCATCGACGGGAGAGGAATCCCGAGAGGCCCCGAGCAACTCGCATGGGGAATGGCCTTTCCTGAGGCCACCAGAGCGGGTCCCTCAGGTCCCCGTCTTAAGTCGAGATCACCTGTCCCAACTCGAAAAAATCCAGGAGGTTCTCCCCTCCAGGCGAGATGAGGCCCATTTCCGCTGAGGCGACTCGAGGCTAATCACACCTAAACCTCTGGTACTTCCAAAGGGTTCTTCACACCCTTGCTGCAACTCAAGAAGTTCCCCGACATACCCGTCTCCACTCGAGAGGAAGCACGAGAGTCCCGCCCACATCCAGAGGAGCCCCGTTTCCGCCTCACAGCTAGAGAGGAGGTATCCTTTCCCTGCGTGGTCGGGAAAGAATTCCCAGTCTTCCCGTCACAACTCAAGAGGAGGCGCTCTCAACAGGAAAGGTGAGAGGAACTCCAGGGTCGTGCCACCATTCCCAGAGTACCCCAGATATCTCAGTCCATTCCAGGAAACCTGTTTTCCCTGCACTGCCTCGAGTTTCAAGCCGAGGATCGACTCACAGCACGGTGGCACGTGGGACAGCCCTGTGAGAAAGCCTCGTGAGAAAGCCTCATGGGAAAGCCTCGAGGGAAGCCACTGATCCCTGATCCACTTGACGGGAAGAATGACACTGCTGCTACAGCTCGGGTGGAAAGCGCCCTTCAATGCCCCCACTCGAATGAGGACTGACTCCCTGGGGAGACTCCCGAAGTACCCCAAGATCCATGTCAGCACTGGAGAGGGAATCCTCAGGTTCCAGGACCGACCCACACAAGGTCTTAGGCCCCGGCATCGACGGGAGAGGAATCCCGAGAGGCCACCGAGCAACTCGAACGGGAACTGGCCTTTCCTGCAGCCACCAGAGGGTCCCTGAGGTCCCCGTCGGAAGTCGAGAGCACCTGACGCAACTCGAGAAAATCCAGGAGGTTCTCCCTCCAGGCGAGATGAGGCGCATTTCCGCTGAGGCGTCTAGAGGCTAATTGCACCTAACATCTGGAACTTCCAAAAGGTCCTTCACACCCTTTCTGAAACTGAATAAGTTCCCCGACATACTCGCCTCCACTCGAGAGGAAGCACGAGAGTCCCGCCCACATCCAGAGGAGCCCCGATTCCGTCTCCTAGCTCGAGAGGAGGGATCATTTCCCTGCGTGGTCGGAAAGAATTCCCGGCGTTCCCGTCGCATCTCAAGAGGAGGCGCTCTCGACAGGAAAGTTGAGAGGAACTCTAGAGTCTGGCCACCATTCCCAGAGTCCCCCAGTTGTCTCAATCCATTCCCTGCACTACCTCGACTTTCAAGCCGAGGATCGACTCACACAACGGCGGCACCAGGGACAGCCCTGTGGGAAAGCCTCGTGGGAAAGCCTCCTGGAAAGCCTCGAGGGAAACCACAGAACCCTTGATCCACTCGAATTGAAGCATGACACTGCTGCTACACCTCGGAGAAAGCGCACCGGCATGTCCCCACTCGAGACGAAGACTTACTCCCCTCGGGAGACACCAGAAGTACCCCAAGATCCATGTCAGCACTGGAGAGGAATCCTCAGTTTCCTGCACCGACTCCACACAAGGTCTTAGGCCCCGGCATCGACGGGAGGGAATCCCGAGAGGCCCCCGAGCAACTCGCATGGGGACTGGCCTTTCCTGAGGCCATCAGAGCGGGTCCCTGAAGTAGCCGTCGTACATCGAGAGCACCTGCCACAACTCGAGAAAATCCAGAAGGTTTTCCGCTAAAGGCGAGATGAGGCCCATTTCCTCTGAGCGTCTCGAGGTAATCACACCTAACCTCAGGAACTTCCAAAGGGTCCTTCACACCCTTGCTGCAACTCAAAACGTTCCCCGACATTCCTGTCTCCACTCGAGAGAAAGCACAAGAGTCCGCCCACATACACAGGAGCCCCGTTTCCTCCTCATAGCTCGAGAGGTTTGATCCTTTCCCTGCGTGGTCGGGAAAGAATTCGCGGCATTCCCGTCCCACATCAAGAGGAGGCGCTCTCCAGAGGAAAAGCTAGAGGAACTCCAGAGGTCGTGCCACCACTCCCAGAGTCCCCTGGATGTCTCAGTCCATTCCAGGGAAACATGTATTCCCTGCACTGCCTCGACTTTCAAACCGAGGATCGACTCACACCACGGTGGCACGTGGGACAGCCCTGTGGGAAAGCCTCGTGGGGAAGCTCTTGGGAAAACCTCGATGGAAAGCCACAGATCCGTTGATCCACGCGAAAGGAAGCGTGACTCTGCTGCTACAGCTCGGGAGGAAAGCGCACGTGCATGCCCCCACTCGAGTAGAGGACTGACTGCCCTGGGTAGACTCCAGAAGTACCCCAAGGTCCATGTCAGCACTGGAGAGGAATCCTCAGGTTCCGGCACCGACTCCACACAAGGTTTTAGGCCCCAGCATAGACAGGAGAGGAATCCGAGAGGCCCCCGTGCAACTCGCATGGGGACTGGCCTATCCTGAGGCCACCACAGCGGGTCCCTGAGTTCCCCGTGGTAAGTCGAGAGCACCAGCCGAAACTGGAGAAAATCCAGGAGGTTCTCCCCTCCAGGCGAACTGAGACCTATTTCCGCTGAGGTATCTCGAGGCTAATCACACCTTACCTCTGGAACTTCCAAAGGGTCCTTCACACCCTTGCTGCAACTCAAGAAGTTCCCCGACATACCCGTCTCCACTCGAGAGGAAGCACGAGAGTCCCGCCAACAACGAGAGGAGCCCCGTTTCCACCTCCTAGCCCAGGAGGAGGGATCCTTTCCCTGCGTGGTCGGGAAAGAATTCCTGGTATTCCCTTCGCAACTCAAGAGGAGGCGCTCTCCACAGGAAAGACGAGAGGAACTCCAGGGTCGTGCCACCATTCCCAGAGTCCCTGGATGTCTCAGTCCATTCCAGGGAAACCTGTTTTCCTTGCACTGCCTCGACTTTCAAGACGAGGATCGACTCACACCACGGTGGCACGTGGGACAGCCCTGTGGGAAAGCCTCGTGGGAAAGTCTCGTGGGAAAGCCTCGAGGGAAAGACACAAATCCCTTGATCCTCGCGAAGGGAAGCGTGACACTGCTGCTACAGCTCGGGAGGAAATCGCTCATGCATGCCCCCTCTCGAGACGAGGACTGAGTGCCCTGGGGAGACTCCAGAAGTACCCCAAGATCCATGTCGGCACTGGAGAGGAATCCTCAGGTTCTGGCACTGAGTCCACACAAGGTCTTAGGCCCCAGCATCGAGGAGAGAGGAATCCTGAGAGGCCCCCGAGCAACTCGCATGGGGACTGGCCTTTCCTGAGGCCACCAGAGCGGGTCCCTGAGGCCCTCGTCGTAAGTCGAGAGCATCTGCCGCAACTCGAGAAAATCCAGGAGGTTGTCCCCTCCAGGAAAGATGAGGCCCATTTCCGCTGAGGCGTCGAGAGGCTAAACACACCTAACCTCTGGAACTTCCAAAGGGTCCTTCACACCCTTGCTGCAACTCAAGAAGTTCCCAGACATACCCGTCTCCACTCGAGAGGAAGCACGAGAGTCCCGCCCACATCCAGCGGAGACCCGTTTCCGCCTCCTAGCCCGAGAGGAGGATCCTTTCCCTGCGTGGTAAGAATTCCCGGCGTTCCCGTCGCATCTCAAGAGGAGGCGCTCTCCACAGGAATGGCGAGAGGAACTCCAGGGTCGTGCCACCATTCCCAGAGTCCCCCAGATGTCTCAGTCCATTCCAGGGAAACCTGTTTTCCCTGCACTGCCTCGACTTTCAAGCCGAGGATTTCGACTGGTGGCACGTGGGACAGCCCTGTGGGAAAGCCTCGGGGAAAGCCAGGAGGGAAGCCACAGATCCCTTGATCCACGGGAAGAGAAGCATGACACTGCTGCTACAGATCGGGAGGAAATCGCACGTGCATGGCCCCACTCGAGATGAGGACTGACTCCCCTGGGGAGACTCCAGAAGTACCCCAAGATCCATGTCAGCACTGGAGAGGAATGCTCAGGTTCCGGCACAGTCTCCACACAAGGTCTAGACCCCGGAATCTATGGAAGAGGAATCCCGAGAGGCCCCAGAGCAATTCGCATGGGGACTGGCCTTTCCTGAGGCCACCAGAGCGGGTCCCTGAGGTCCCCATCGTAAGTCGAGAGCACCTGCCGCAACTCGAGAAAATCCAGGAGGTTCTCCAATCCAGGCGAGATGAGGCCCATTTCCGCTGAGGCAACAAGGGGGTAATTACACTTAAACTCTGGAACTTCCAAAGGGTCCTTCACACCTTTGCTGCAACTCAAGAAGTTCCCTGACATACCCGTCTCTACTCAAGAGGATCCCAAGGGTCCCGCCCATATCCAGAGTGGCCCCGTTTCCGCCTGCTAGCTCGAGAGGAGGATCCTTTCCCTGCGTGGTCGGGAAAGTATTCCTAGCGTTCCCGTCTCATCTCAAGCGTAGGCGCTCTCCACAGGAAATGCGAGAGGAACTCCAGTATCAGGCCCCATTCCCAGAGTCCCCTGGATGTCTCAGTCCATTCCAGGGAAACCTTTTTTCCCTGCACTGCCTCGACTTTCAAGCTGAGGATCGACTCACACCACGGTGGCATGTGGGACAGCCCTGTGGGAAAGCCTCGTGGGAAAGTCTCCTGAGAAAGCCTCGAGGGAAAGCCACAGATCCCATGATCCACGCGAAGGGAAGCGTGACACTGCTGCTACAGCTCGGGAGGAAAACCCACGTGCATATCCCCACTCGCGACGAGGAATGACTCCCCTGGGAGACTCCAGAAGTACCCAAGATCCATGTCAGCACTGGAGAGGAATCCTCAGGATCCGACACAGACTCCACACAAGGTCCCAGGGCCCGGCATCGACGGGAGAGGAATCCCGAGAGGCCCCCGTGCAACTGCATGGGGACTGGCCTTTCCTGAGGCCACCAGAGCGGGTCCCTGAGGTCCCAGTCGTAAGTCGAGAACACCTGCCGCAACTCGAGAAAATCCATTAGGTTCTCCCCACCAGGCGAGATGAGCCCATTTTCCGATGAGGCTCCTCGAGGCTAATCACACCTAAACGCTGGAATTTCCCAAGGGTCCTTCACACCCTTGCTGCAACTCAAGAAGTTCCCCGTCATACCCGACTCCACTCGAGAAGAAGGACGAGAGTCCCGCCCACATACAGAGGAGCCCCTTTTCCGCCTCATAGCTCTAGAGGAGGGATCCTTTCCCTGCGTGGTCGGGAAAGTATTCCCGGAGTTTCCGTCGCATCTCAAGAGGAGGCGCTCTCCACTTGAAACGGGAGAGGAACTCCAGGGTCGTGCCACCGTTCCCACACTCCCCGAGATGTCTCATTCCATTCCACGGAAAATTTTTCCCGCACTGCCTCGACTTTCAAGCTGAGGATCGACTCACACCACGGTGGCATGTGGGACAACCCTGTGGGACAGCCTCGTGGGAAAGTCTCCTGAGAAAGCCTCGAGTGAAAGCCACAGATCCCATGATCCACGCGAAGGGAAGCGTGACACTGCTGCTACAGCTCGGGAGGAAAACCCACGTGCATATCCCCACACGCGAAGAGGAATGACTCCCCTGGAAGACTCCAGAGGTACCCAAGATCCATGTCAGCACTGGAGAGGAATCCTCAGGATCCGGCACAGACTCCACACAAGGTCCCAGGGCCCGCATCGACGGGAGAGGAATCCCGAGAGGCCCCCGTGCAACTGCATGGGGACTGGCCTTTCCTGAGGCCACCAGAGCGGGTCCCTGAGGTCCCAGTCGTAAGTCGAGAGCACCTGCCGCAACTCGAGAAAATCCAGGAGGTTCTCCCCTCCAGGCGAGATGAGGCCCGTTTCTGCTGAGGCGTCTCGAGGCTAATCACACCTAAACTCTCTCGAACTTCCAAAGGGTCCTTCACACCCTTGCTGCAACTCAAGAAGTTCCCCGACATACCCGTCTCCACTCGAGAGGAAGCACGAAGTCCGCCCAAATCCAGAGCAGCCCCGTTTCCGCCTCATACCTCGAGCGGAGGGATCCTTTCCCTGCGTGGTCGGGAAAGAATTCCCGGCGTTCCCGTCGCATCTCAAGAGGAGGCGCTCTCCACAGGAAAGGCGAGAGGAACTCCAGGGTCTGCGGTGCGCAGCATTGCCCAGAGTCCCGAGA